>NC_134753.1:1515151-1818181 GCF_050436995.1 Anticarsia gemmatalis | reverse complement strand
CGAAAAGAATGTAAATATAAATTTACATATGAAAGCTAATGGAAGGCGTCTCGTGAATTACTTACATTTAAAATTTAAATCTGCAAATTATCGCGACATATCGCGGTGATTCTTTTTTGAACCCATTTTTTATTAAGATTTTGGGATTCAGGGACCAGAGCTTATTTATGTGACACAATTTAAACCAAAAAATAGGGACTATGTAAGACCATTTTTTTTAAATACTGTGTCTAACATTTCGAGTAGGTATATATGATTATTGTGCTTTTACAAAATTTGTTCATACATAAGACAAAGACCCAAGCACGCTTCTTGGTGACAAACTTCCCTTGCCTAATTCATAACTATATGTATATCTCGTCATACACTATCTATTTTTGTACAAAATCATTGCATGCAACTTTAAAAAGGGTCCTACTAAAGTTGCCAGTTTAAAAGATTAATGGAAGTTTTATTGTTACAGATAGACTATCTGAACGATCATAAGTAAGCTAACCGATACTTACAAATAAAAATCCTGCAAACATGAATAAACCAGTACCTACTAAAAAGCCTTTTCAATAGTTTTGTGCTTTACAGGTCAGATAGTCTATTCGGTAATCCTTCAGTCGTGTAATTAAAGGCTACCAGTTTATTACTTTAATTATGCAAGTATCATTTAGAACAGATTACATCATTAAGATAGTCATCAGTGATAACTAAAACACTTCCCTGCTGATTACCTAGGAGATTGGAAGTTCTATCGGATTTAGGCAGATCGGAAATTGCGGTAACATAATGATTCTATCGAATGAGTACCTACATGTGTTGGTAAGCACTAACTTACTCGTTTTACCCCGGTTTCCCCATCTTCAATATAAGTTATAGCTTAATAGCAAGAGGTGGAATTAAGAGAATACTTTCGCGTTCCTCCCTTCTGAAACATGAAAGAACTCGTTATGTATAATATGGTCACCCATCCATTGACTAACCTCGGGAAGCTTGCGGCTTAGCCTGAACGATCGCTCGCGGATATCTTTACTAACCATGAGCTGCACTGAGAAATTATGTAAATATAACAAAATAATAAATGACGTTTGTCAAGTAACAGTTTTAATTTAAAAGAAAGTCTGAAGTTATTTATTAACGCTACATGTAGGAGATGAACAGCCAAGTAATTTCCGCTTGAAGAATGTTTTTCCTATTTCACGTTTATGAGTGAATGTTATTTAATGTTTACTATATTCGCTTAATATATAATGTTAGATTTTAGTCAAAAGTGTATGTAGATGTAGGAATCGTTTATGAATAAAGAGAGTGGAAACACGAACGATGAATATAATTCATAGGAATTAGTTAATTATTAATTAATAATATTAAATAATAATAGATCTTATAACCAGCACAATATTGTTGAGAGCTTGCAATTGCAGTATTGATTCGTGATTGCTAACCCTGTATCTCAAAGTTTCATTAAACCAAATGTCACCAGTTTTACCGAATGCAAAACAGACAACCATACAGACAGTCAGTCAGACATTCGCATTCATAATGTTAGAATGGCTTAGAGTGGCTACAAAAACTTATCAATACGTGAAATCCTTTCATACTCCATGCCTTTTAAGAAAATCTGTCAAGGCAAGCTGAAGTCCTTTTTACCAGATATCTTAAAAGTAAAATGATTCTTCAAATATTTGCATAAACACCTATTCAATCACCGCAACCAATCTCTGTCTGAACCGTTAAAAATCTCATTACAAAAAGTAAAAATCTCCCTTTTCCCTTCATTAGCTTCGCTTTCGCATCGTATTCGTAATCTCCTAGGCAAATTTAATTTGTGACGTCACCGGGAGTGCTCCGAATTGCGACCTTTAAGCATTTTATATATTCAACATGCTCGCTTGTATGTCTTCAAGGGAATTTCTGAAAAGGTGTGTAAGATGGTACGATGTGTATTTTTATGTTCTATCGTAGTTTGAGCGAACAGTAGAGGCATTTATTTCAGATTTTTTTTTCATTAATTTGTTTATGAGTTATTTGGTAACTATTATAGTACAAGCTCTACTAAGTTTATCAAATGACCGTGTGTGAGTTGTCCAACTATTTATTTAAATATGAAAAATGTTGAACAATCTGAATCGACAACATTTAAAATTTTACATGGAGTTAGTTAAAGTCTTAAGGCTTATATATATATAGCTTATAGGCTATCCCATTTACTCAAATTAGACGCGAAAAGAGCCGCTGTAAGCTATTTAAATAGCCTTCAGCACTCAGGCTTATATTTTTAGTAAGGAAATTCAAAGGTACGTAAATAAACTCTAATTAAATTTCCTTTCAATTTGTTTAAAATAAAAAGATCAAAGCAGTAGACAACACGTAAGCCTAATAACCAAATATTTTTTATTCAAATATACAGTTACTTTAATTCTTATAGTCCATTTTACCCTTAAATCGTCATCAACAAAACAACATGTCTATTTGATTCAAACTGTATATTTCCTCGTGATACATCATCATTTATTTCGTTGTCAAGTAACTCGGGACCCTCCGGCCGGTCTTTTTATTATTCTTTACGAGTTCCCTGTTATTTTGACACACGAAGAATAGCTGTTGAGACGACAGGGTGCTTATTTCAAGTGGTTTTTATTTACAAAATGAACTTTTATACTGAGACGAGTCGTGATCAGATGTAACCAGAGAGATGTTTCTAAGAATAGCCCAGTAAAACGACTCTAGTAATAAAATTAATTCAACGCTACAGCAGGGATCATCTTCGTAGTCCTTGCTACAATACTCGTAGACTCGTAGCTCTCTTAGACGTGTAGCACGCGTAGACCCGTAGCACTCGTAGACTTTGTAGACCATTGTGACTTCAATCAGGAATCAATAAATTTTTAATGTTCTATTAACCGTTTAGCAGATATTATTTTGATTGCTATAATTCTAAACCCGTTGTTTCCCCTATACAGTAATTAATACTAGTAAACAAAACTTTCATTATTTTTCAATGATTTTAAAAATAGCCTTTACTTCTCCAAATATAGGGTCTATTATTTATCACTTTTACCAAGTCTAACATCAATATTCGTTACAATCATGTACCCTAAATATTCACCTTAACCTCTCGCGTTAGTATTCCACCCGGCGCCGAAAACATGTACGTTATTATATTAGAAAATCGACATGTTGCTACGAAAAAATATGTTTGGCACCTTACCTTAGAAGATTGAAGATAGAGCCTTGTAACAT
Source organism: Anticarsia gemmatalis (assembly GCF_050436995.1). Classification (NCBI taxonomy): domain Eukaryota; kingdom Metazoa; phylum Arthropoda; class Insecta; order Lepidoptera; family Erebidae; genus Anticarsia; species Anticarsia gemmatalis. Next base: position 1,814,950 of record NC_134753.1, on the reverse strand, counting down.
CACACTTATTTGACTTCTTGATATTTGTAGAAGTCGTTCAAGAAACACTAAACAACATTTCGTTATGAATATTGATAATTCTGTTCTGTTATAGAACGCTAAAGTAGTACGAGATTTTCATTCACAATACCATGATATACAAATGTTAATTGATACAGAACACCAAAAATCATTAGTTATTACATAAAGATTTTTTGGCGCAGCGCCTGTACATAAATCGGCCATGTTCTTTAAAAATAAGTATACTGTTCAGTTTTGGTTTCAATATTCATGATATAGAAACCAAAATTTCGACGTAGTCTTAATTTCACAGTAAAAGAGGACTTAAATGGACACCGAGGATCTTTTTTTAAGTCACAGTCTGAAACATCTATATCCACGAGTTTCATACGTCTTTTATTTTCAAGGTGAATAATTCTATTTTCATTCCAACCCTTGCCTTAAGAAAGTGACATTACAAAGGCAGGTACACACGGTACACATGATCGAGATAAAGCCGGTACACACGGTTCAGTAGTTACTACACAAGTACATTTCTTTGCTCAGTACTGACAGAGCGTTAAGCTGGAAAACTCACGCTCAAACTATCACGTTATCTTGTTTTTTGATTATATTCTGTTCAATGGATGTGTTAGTTTGTATTTTCTTCTGTTTTCTGCTTATTATTATGATAAAAAGAAGTTTTTAGTATCGTTTCCCAGTTGAGGCGAAATTGTTATTTTTTTCTGTTTGTCACCCAATTTAGATTTATTTGTATTTATTTGTAAAAACAAACGTAAATGTATGCTGCTACATCAGGTTTTGTGTCGCCTTCTGTCGTGAAGCAAAATAATTTATAGATTTTTTCCATTGTTTTTGTGAGAGTCGGAAATTTGTTTCTACCGTTAATATTTTCATTAGATAGTAGCCGTAGAAATAAACTTATTATAAGCTGCTTTAAATAAATATTCAAAGCATGCAAAGTCGGCACTGAAGTCCCAGCGTGGTGGAATCAAAGCTTAACCCCTGACTCTTATGGAAGCAGACCCTTGCCCAGCAGTAGGTCAGTAATGGGCTAAAAAAGAGTTACTCCGAATTAAAAAAATAATAATATTATTGCTTTATTATATTTTATTACATAATTCTCTACATACTATTTCGAAGCAAGAAGCTTTAAAAACCCTTATGCAAATCCATAAACATCTTAAACACCCAAATAAATAAATCTTAGCTCCTGTATCACATATACCATTAATATAAATAAAACCTCATTTCTCATCCACACACGCCACGAATAATTAAACACACCGAAACGTTCAGAAACGCGATGATTAAATCTGACATGTAAATATTTTATTGGATGAATTCGTATGCCTGTGCGTATGTTTAAAAAGTTACGAGGCAGAGACAAAATTTATGGTGTAATGTATTACCTTTTTTTAAAAAAGATAAAGGTAGTTTGTTTAGGGTTAATGATAAAAAGGGTTTTTGGATTTGGACAGGTGTTTAAATCAAATTATTGTTGAATTATTGGGGCACGTGTAAGGGATTTGAACAAATGATTTAGATTAGTTAAATTCTAAATAAATACATATGTATTGCCAAGTTTGTAGGTGTATCGAGCGCTTCGCTATTCGCGTGCTTAAACGAATAAGTACAACGGGACGAAATTCACGCGAGGGGAGCCGCACGGGTCAGCTAGTTTAGAAATAAAAAAGTGTCATATGTCACAATACCTATATTTAAATCACATAACGAAGATACATAACTATAACAGACTTACTAGCAATTCGAAAAATTAACTAAAATAATGAAATTCAAAATTATGAAACTCATTGTTTTAGTTTTACATATTTTTTCTTTTATTTAAGAATTTAAGGTTTTGAAAACCATTTAATAATTTCTAAAAAACAAGTAATGCATCGTTTATTCTTTATTGATGAAACTTATTAACTTCGTAAATATAACTAAGTACATTATTATAAAATGTTCACTCCATCTGACAAAGAAACCAAGGAATTTGAACAAGTTCACCCAGCAACTAGACCAAAATACTATCTTTTGTAATTTGCAGACCGAAATACAGGTATAGTTATAAATTCAGGTAGATAAGGTGTCTGGCAATAAATTCCCAGTCTGGCGTAAATGAATAATACAACTGAACATAGCTCTATAGATATACTTTGTAGATATACTGGTCTATATTGTTTTATTGTTGCCTGGTTTTAATTACGATTGTAAAGTTTATAATTTGATTTCCAAAGTTATGTATGTATTCTTTGATAGTTACTTTGTTGTTCCCAAATAATTAGCGTTTGAAAAATGACTTTTCTGGTAGTTTCGAAAAATTTATAAAATCCCCTTTTTGTTATTAGTTAGACTACCTTGTGTAAAAATTGTCCTATTCACTTATCTTAATAGCAACAATGAGGTATTTTACGTGCCCATTGAATAACGGAGACGCGCTTAAATATCACTAACCGGCCACACATCTACAGGTAGTTGGAACTAAATATTGCGTAAAGCAAATCGTTAACCGGAATGCAAATGGCTACAAGTACCTTTGCACTTTGCGAAGTATTTAAGAGTATTTCAATAAATTTTAGTAAGAACTTCCAGTAATTTTGCCTTCACAAATGAACCGTTTTCTTAGAATTCGTTAAGTATTAATCTTACAAACAACTTCCTTCTTCATTAATTAAATGAGTTTTTCTTTGTAAAGATAATTATTAGAAAAACAGACTAAACAATCAAAGAGAGAAGAATTAATTATTTTTTCCGTTCGTCCATTATTTATACAATTGATGCGTGACTGTTATTGACGGGTACAGCCGCGGGCAAATATACGTATAATGTATTTTTTTTGTATGAAAATAACGTAAATACGTAATATGACTCCTGTTATACCCGAAGGTCTGGGCAAATAGGTTGAAATACACCCACTTTTCGCCATTAACAATGTTAGTCTTATGTAATAGAGACTATTGCCATTAACCGAGCACGTTACTAAACTAATACTAACTACTATTTTCATTAATAAAATGATACTGAAAATGTGTCAGTGTATATGTTACTGTAAAAGCCCGAACAGTGGTAAATCCTAAGATTTTCCGGTAAAACCTAAGATTTACCAACTCGCAATGGTAAAAGTCCGAACAATACTTTTATTTCAAACTTTTACCTCTATTCACATGATGATGTCAAGATGTCGCCGGAGCCCCGCTTCGCGGGCGTGGCTCCTCCTTCTGGGTGGTATAAAAAAAAATAACCACGAACGCTAAGGCTAAGACACCTTCTAACCTCACCTACCCATGTCGGTTTGCCCAAAATTCCTTCTTTATAACACGTTATGATATGACTTTATCAACTTTTACCTTGTGATTATGTAAATCCTAAGATCTATAAAGTGAATAGTAGTAAAAGTTCGAAATAAAATAATTGTTCGGACTTTTACCATTGAAAGTTGGTAAATCTTAGGTTATACCGGAAAATCTTAGGATTTACCACCGTTCGGGCTTTTACAGTAACATATACATGTATTTGTTTTTAACTGTACAAAATGAATCATTATTGGTGGCTACTGATTTGTAAAATTGATTTTAGATTCGTTGATTGGAGGTTCAAAGGCTCGGGTTACCTTTTGTATAGTATTCCTGTAAATTAAACGCTTCAGTAGTGATAGGGAGTATTGTTTGCGGAAACGTGTGTCTCGTGAAAATTGACGCAAAAGAGAGAAATTTAATTACTTAGCTTTGTATATTGCTACACATGAAGAACTCGTGGTTAAAGTAACAACAGTGGGGAGAAACACTCTTGGGTTAAGCTGCGCTTGCCGGGCTTGGTCAGCGGATGGGTGACCATATTACATACCGAGTTCCTCCACGCTTCGGTAGACGCGCTAAATTGTAGATCCTAGCTGTAATTTTCCAAAGATCTTTGACGGTCGTTACCAGTAGTCAGAAGCTTGTAAGTCTGACAAACAGTCTTGCTAAGGGACATCGTGTTATAACTTCGGTATTTGGGTTGTAGAGGTAAAAATATACCGGTATTCAGCTGCAATCGGTGAGACTGGAAGCCGACTCCAACATAGATTATAGAAAATACTAGGTTGATTTTCGTGTTAATTATTCGCTTTAGTAGTGAAAGTGAGTATTGTTTTCCGTAACGTGTGTTTCGTGAAAATTGAGACAAAAGAGAGAAATTTAATTACATACCTGTGTATATTGCTACGTGTGTTAATAAAATACTTCTCTCGCACTGAAAATGTTATTACTTTATTATTCTTGCATGAACTTTTGTAAAATATTCGAATTTCGGACGCAACATACAGACTCGACAATTGTATAAAATCGTTATTATTAAATTGTTATAATGTAGTATAACTAGTAAAGGGTCGATATCAAAAGATTTTTTCCAAATAAAAACCGAGACCACTACCTCCGCACTCAGTAGCGTTAGTCACTGGTAACGACTTTAGCGGTAGGAAAGCAACTAAACTCTGATAACTTTTAAACTCTCGAGTTGCATACCTACTTAATATATAACAGGATACGGGAATTAACGCGAACAAACTACGTAACCAAAAAACACACAGCTTTAAAAAAACTGTCTAAAACACGATTCACCAAATAACAACAAACAATTCAATTTTCGAAATGTACAAAATCATTCTAAAAAAAGCTTTACAGAATAAGTTGAAGCTGAATTCTTAAAGAAACTGTTTTGTATTCATGGTTTCAACGTTTGTAAGCTCTCCGATATAGGGATTACTCTATAGCCCGGGAAAGTTATTTTTAAATAAAGAAATGGAAATCTTCCAGACGTTTTTCTTATTAAAATGAATTACTTTTGTACCGAGTGGTAGTTGCATCGACACGAACGAAATTTAACAGTAGCAATCTTAATACATTTGGTATTTAATCTAAGCCACTAAAGTAGTGCAATCCTAAGTCTTTAAATTACATACTCGTACATTATTACATAAATACGTCTGTTATACTCGTAGGTGCAGGTGTAAGAAATATTCCAGTTACTGCAATATTTATAATAATATATAAATATAAAAGTAGATTTTGTTATTTGTTGCTTTTTCACGATGTAATGGATGAACAGAATCGGATAGAAGACGACAGGATAGTAAATGATAGTTTAAAAGCATTTTCTGTCGTTTATTTGACATTTTGACAGTCTGGTTACACCTGTATGAATGTTCGATTCTTATAACCATGATTAAAGCCTTATAAGCACTTAAACCAGCTTAACATGATTGCACTCACTTTAAAAACTCCAAATAAAGAAAATGTCACACTACCTAATGCACCGACCCACAGCCTCAGGAAATGAACTGATGTTCATGATAACCACGTGACCCAAAGTCAAATATCCGTGTCATGTGATAAGGAACGTTTGGGTAGTTTAAAAACATTATTCGGGTTTTATTCTACAGCATGGTAGAAGAACTGTGCCTGGATCTGTCTCTGTGACGCAGTTGGTAGTGTATTCGATTGCTGAGCATGAGGTCTCGGGATCGATCCCGGGTCGGGCAAAGTCTCAGTCTCAAAGTTATTTTTTATATGTTTAAATATGCTCGAATAAATGTAAAAGATTTTATACGTGGTCTATCTAAAATCAATGTTCGGTACTATTTTTATTCTTCGTTTAAAAGAGCGTTTGCCAAACTGATCTTAGATATTCTAAATTTATAGTCGAATGTTAAAAACTTAATATAAAATGGGTAATGTCAGCAAGTTTTAAATAACCTTTGATAAACTACAAAGGTCGTCTTTAGGTGCTACGCAGACGACCGATTTATTCGTCTAACAGAAATTTTAAAAGACATCGTCTATAACCAGAGATTAGGGTGGCCACAATATTTTTACTAGACAGTAAAGAATAGCTAAGTATGTAATTGTAGTAAGGTCTGTATTATATATTTTTTTGAAGGGTACCTGGCATTATTTGACTGGCATAATATTCAAGCGGTCGCACGATTTCCAAGCGCAATATAAAAAAAACTAATTTTTGATTATTTCTACCACTATCTATCGCCATCCGGCAACCAGTGAACGCCACTAGCGAATGCCGTAGGAACTAATTTTAAGGAGGATTCATAATATCGACGATGAAGTACCAATACCTCTTAACTACAAAATCACCATTTTACAGGAGGAGAAAAAAACGCAAACACGTTTGCCGCTGTAGTTAGGAGATTTTGGCATCAAAAATTTCGTTAAGTAATTTAGAAGCTTTTTACACTTGAATTTAGGATGTAATGTCAGCAGGTCTTGCTAAATGAATGCATACATAGCATTTTCTCTCAAAACTATCAACATATTTAGTTAGGTGTCTTGCCGAGTACACGCAAAATGCAATTTTATGTCCAACGCATTAAAAATCAAAAAGTCGACAAAATGTCAGTTAGGAGGTATTGACACTTCATCGTCGATATCAAGCTTTCGATACTCGATAGTACCAACAATAAAAAACCACGCTACGGGATATTGGTGTATTTTTATGTTTAAGGCGCACCCTTGGTCCTACACTAGACCTTACTAAGAGTCTATTGTCATCTTGTCTTCACAACTAAAACGCTTATATCTCTAAAAATTCGCTGACACATAACATCCTTTTGTGAACATCTGACGCGAAAAAGCTTAAATCAGGCGAAGGGGAGATCCTTAACTTTCATTGAAAATTTTCTCTTCACACTCATCAATCAAAAATATACCTTACCTTTATAAGTATAAGGTTGATAATTAAGTATAGCAGGTTGTCAGGAGGCTTTACAAATGATTGTTACTTTTGTCAGCGACCTGCGAATGGAGGCCAGTTAATTGTGATTGAGATCACAATGGAACAAATTTGATTCGAAAGGTTCGGAAGGAAAGATGGATTTTTTAAAAGAAAAAAATGGAAAAAATAAAAGCAAAGCAACATCGCCACTCTCTTTAGTTATTTTTGAAAAGCTTTTGAAAACGATTGGATGTCAATAGGCTATTCTACTAAGTGCTGCTATTATTTATACGACTTAAATGCCTTTTAAATTCTGTCATTTTTCATTTTCATGTTGATTTACAAAATCGTATTTTATTTTTGGAAAATATTTATTAACTTCTGTCCCCGATTCTGTTCATATACTCTACGCATCATGGTAGTAATTAAGGGAAGGTAATTGAATACAAAAATCGGCCGTTTAAGTCCAATTGTTCAATTTACACCGAAGAAACTAAAATCTAAAACATTTAAATTATTTTATGCAAATATTGCCCACCTATTGCATTACTTTACAATTGAATCATATCAGTTTATATTAATTAGTGAAATATCTATCCTACTTTTTCACCAGAATATTTAGCTGTAACTAGAGATACAGGCCTAATTCCATTTAAGCCAAACGTACTCTAAGATAAAATCTTGTGTCATGCAAATACTACAAATTGCTAAATTTTCAAAGCGTTTCCATAGATGTTAGGTTTAAAGTGTAACAAGATTTGGTACTATTTGGTCACAAATCCGATAGTAAGCAAGTTAACCTCAGTCCACGTTTGGTTGAACGCTAATGAACGTTGAATTTCGACCATCATTCCAAGCCGATGTTGATTGTGTTGATTCCACTGCTCTGTGGTTACGTTGTGTTCGTCGTACATGTCATAGTCATAGCGCAATGTATAGTGCGCACCTAAGCCATACGTACCTAGTTGTTTTTGTATTTGCAGAAAGCAACAAGCTGATTTGTAGAAAATGAGAAATTAAAAGAAGAGGTATCGTCATCAAAGAAATCGTCGTTATGTCTCTGCCACTTGTACTCCTGACCTATGTCTCTTATATTTATTAATGTCGCCTTCTCCGACGCGACTTGTTGCTATATTTTACGGTCATGCTGTATTATTCTGCTGCCTCGAGTTGTCTGGGTTGGATAACGAAGGTATTAAAAGCTCTCCATCATTGATTTGGGACTTCTGGACATTACATTTTTATATATCATAGCTGACCCGCGCAACTTTTCTTGCGTCACATAAGAATGTATCTAAATGTTTCCCGTTTTTATAACATTTTTCGTTGCTACTCCGCTTCTATTGGTCGTAGCGTGATGAAATATTGCCTATAGCCTTCCTCGATAACTGGACTATCTAACACTGAAAGAAATTTTCAAATCGGACCAGTAATTCCCGAGATTAGCGCGTTCAAACAAACAAACAAACAAACAAACTCTTTAGCTTTATAATATTAGTATAGATTTTCAACAATTCTAACATTTATAGCTTTAGAAGAAATATTTCTTATGTATAATTAGTAATTGCGAGTGCTATATTTTTTTTAATCAAAAACATTTACAAAGAAACCTAATTAAAAGTATCCTAACTCAATAAAACAGATAGCCTTTGTAAGAAGAAAATATTTTACAATGACACAGATCTAAATTGAGACGCCATTTTATCTAGCCTTCATAAAACTTATTTACTAAAACTAAAATGTTCTAAACTTCTAAATGATAAAACTATAAATTGTTCAAACAATTTTATGAGACTATTTGAAATGGCTAAGTTTTGAAATTATAAAGGCTAAACGAAAAACTAAACTTATTTATAGAGTCCCTTTTTTAGGAATAAAAATTAATGGATTGTAATATTTTATTTTATTATACACAATCTGTTCTTCCAATAAAAAGTTATTGGAACAAATTGTTTAGTAGATATCTATTTTCAACTTTTAAATTAAATCGTCCGAAAAACGTCAGAGTAATTTGTCAGTTGATACTTATAGAAACAAAAGCCAAATCGTTTAATATTTACGTAATCTCATTTGTGTATTACAAATATTTTTATTACTTATTCCATCGGCCAAAGACAATATGGTGGCGCAGCGTGGCGTGCCTTAGAGTTCTTTACTACAGTTCTTGCAAAGGACAAAGTCGCCAACGCGCAATTGTCCAGCGTGGTGGACTCAAGGCCTAACCCCTCCCTCATTATGGGAGGTGACTCTTGCCCAGTATTGGGGGCAGTATTGAGCTAAAAAAAGGATTCAAATTTGAAACACACTAATCTAAATTGTATTTGTTTCAGGATAGTCGGCACTGACGCCGGCCTGGCATGACGCGCATACTTCGTCCCGCCTCGCCCCTATACCTTAGCACACCCCTCTACGACCCAACCTTGAACATACTAACACTCCTCACCCTCTCCTTTCTACTTCTATCTGTCAACACACAAATGGTGACCCCAAACCTACCCCACGTTGGCAAAAACAAAAACATCACTAATAATCTTAAAGTTAATCAATATGTAATACCAAATGTTAATGAAGAAAATGAGCTTATCAATGACGTTAGTAATTATCAAACTCTTATAGACAGATTTAGGAGAAAAGATACCAAAACTACTGAAACAACAAAAGTTAAAAGTACTATCGAAATAGAAGACGATTACGATGTACATATTGAAATAGAGGAAGAAAGTAGTTCTAAATTAGACAACAATTCTATGGAGAAATTAAGAATTGATGAAGCGACTAGGTCTAAAATATTCAGTGATTTTTCTAAAACTGTCAAAAGTGTAAATAGAAGTCAATTTAAGACGGACTTTGATGAAACGATACCTGATAGTTCAGAAGTTATAGTGAGAGATAGAATGAACGATTCATTAGAATTCCTTGCACGGAATCCAACATCTTATCATATTCCTTCAATTACTGGTGTTCAACAAACGACAAGACCGCGGTTCCTTGATGGTAAGTCAATTTAAACCTTATCTTTAAACATTTGTGGTTTAATTTCTCTTGTAGATCCGTTTGTAGGTAGTGCCGCGAAATCAAAAGTCCCGGTTTGTTTTAGCTTGAAAGTGTGACGGTGATGTATAATTTCATTTTAACGACGTCTTTATTATGTAGAAAGGGGTGGCTTAATGAAATTATTACTCGACGTCTACAGCTAAGGAGTAATGAATTTAGCTGGCTATGTGAGTGTTTATTAAGCCGAGTACCGGCTTCATGATTATTAGGTGAAGTTTGATAGAAGAACATTTTAAACTCTCAACTGTAATAGAGAATAATAAAATCTCTTTATGTTCTGCGTCTTTCTTTATTATTGTTCACTGCTTTTATGCTTTTATGCTATAACTGCACGTTTGGCGCAGTGGTTCAAGCGGTCACCTCGCCGCAACAACCGTGGCGCCGCGTGTGGTGGGTTCGAATCCCACCCGGGACAAATCTTTGTGTGATGAGCACGAGTATTTGTTCTGAGCCTGGTTGTTAATTTATCTATATAAGTATGTATTTAGAAGTATATAAGTATGTTTATCAGTTATTTGGTTACCATAGTACAAGCTCTGCTTAGTTTGGAATCAAATGACCGTGTGTGAGTTGTCCATTAATATTTATTTATTTATTTAATATTTATTTTAAGAATTTACTAGATATTTCACTCATTATAATTATTATTGGGTATTACTGCAGAAAACTCACAAGATATTTTGTCATTGCCTTTATCTTTTAAGGAGATTTTAGTCTAAAAATAGAAGCCAACCATTATTTTTTAAGGTATTAGTCCATTTTCTAAGACGGTCTTGTCTGGATTTTGTTCTAAAAATAGAAGACAAAAAAGCCTCTAAATTCAACAGGCCACCAGTCACCATACAAAATTAAAAGCAAAGGCTATAAAGCTTAAAAAGGGAATAATAAAACAAAACATCGAACCATTATTAGAAATTTCAAATAAAAAAGGTAAAAAGCGATGCCTAAAATATAATCGGATTTGGCAAAAAGCTGTCTATTCATCAAAACTTTTATCAAAATAAAACGAACATTTTGAACGGTAGCAATATAAATAAAACAATACATTTCGATGTAGGGTTGTTAAAAATACGATTTATTTCGAGACAGGATTTCGCCGGAGGCTTTTATTGAGCAGCGTGAAGGTCAATGTCTATTGATAATGGGGATAACATCTATTTGATTTGTATTGAACGTATTGTCGTTTTAAATTCAGTGCAGTGACAGATCTAAGCATCGGAGTTCAAACCTATGTCTTTTAAAAGTAATGTACGTATTATGCATAATTAATTGTTTTAACGGTGAAAGAAAACATCAGGATGCAACCGTTTTGATTGACAACACTTGTAGGTACGCAACTTTCCCATCCGCATTCCAGGGTTTTGGACTTTAATTTCGATCCTTTCCCCATTTCGGAAGAAGACCCTTGCCCAACAATTGGACAATGATAGCTTTTTTTTAGATATTTAGTTATTGTTACTGAAAGAATTTCCTCAAATCTTAAACTTAAGCGTCAAACAAACAAACAAACAAAAAGTAATATTAGTAAATATCGTATCACATTTGTTATTCATTATGCAGTTACAATACCAATCACATTGTTTGTAACATGACTTAACAATAAAAACAAAACGAAGACCCGTTTCAAATCAATTCATTGTTATTTGACGTTTATATTGTTCCCGTTGGATAACCGAATAAAAATACATTTGGATCAAAAAGGGACTGATAGATGGAAAGAAGATGGGATTATAAATATTGACAAGGATTTTCGATGACTTTAATGTTCAAACGAATTTTATTCCGATATATTTTTCACTGACTGACTGTGTTGTGGCGTTCTTTGGTGTCTGTGTGCCCCATTTGGGAAAAAGGCGTGATATAATGTATGTATGTATGAGTGTATGTATGTATGTGTGTATGTTTTTATGTATGTATGTATGTATGACTGACTGGCTCTGTGAAGTGTATCTGACTGCTAACCTTTAAGGTCTTAAGTGCTATTCCCGGGTTGAGCAAAGAACTGTTAGTCTATTCTTTAACTATCTAACGAGGCGCCCATAGCCTGTTACGCTCACTGGTCGATAAACGATCTGTGGATTAAATAAAGCTTGACGCGGTCATTTCATAGATGGGTGACTGCAAAGTGGTATTTGAACTGGGCGTCTCCGTGCCCTCCGAAGGGCATATAAAATTTCGGTCCCGGTTGTTGTCTATTGAGATAACACTCGTTAAACCACGTAAAAGGCCTTCGGATGGCTTGAACAACTTTGACACTAGGTTGACAACTAACCATACTATAAGTAGAAGTAAACTATCTAACTGTAGTCTTCCTACCTATATCGGAGCATCTAGTTTCTTGTTATAGTGTAACAAATATACATAGTACATCTGTCGTCACGAAGTTTCACATTTATAATATTAGTAAGATTACAGTACAAGCACTCGAACATTCAATAATACATGATTCTCGCGAAACAACGAACAAAAGCACAGATTAAATTCTTAGTCTTGTTTCATATTCTTATTATTTTCCTTACTTCGCCTCACGAGTTGTAAGATTTGATGAATTCTTTACCAACTTGCTACTTATCGTATTACTTTTGCATAATACGTTCGTGTATTAATTTTTTATTTGCTTTACTATGTAAAATACGAAATAGCTTGGAAAATCATAATTTCTTAAAGCTTTTGAGGAATAATGTAGATCTATGTCTTGTCTCATTGGAGATGCACCAATAAAGAAACGATGTCAGTAATTTTATATTTTTTTGTTGGTGCTATAGATATCTGTTTTATGACATCAACTGTTTTCACTTATACACATAACTATCTACACTACATAAACTAGTAGTAGTTTTAGTAGTTTTCGAATATCTTGAAATCATGGTTCTGACTAGTTCTCAGATTCATTTGTTTCAGTTTCAGTTTTTGAGATAGAATACTATTTGCTTTCTTCTTAATAAGATAAATAAAAAATATACGCTAAAAAATCCAGCGACCTTATTTCTTCCCAATTAGAATAAACAATATTATAGCACATTTTAACTCAGTAACAAAACAACAAAACGAGCTAAAGATTAAGTTTACTACCCCTATAGTTTATACCCCTAGTTTCCAAAACATTTTCATAAATTATTATACATTCCACAAAAACTGGTAACTTTGTACTTTTGCTCTTTAATGCTTAAATAATATACTTTTACAAGTTACGTCGATTCTATATTAAAATCGTTAAAGAAAACATTTTAATATAACATTAAACATTCAGGAACTTGGGCGCTACTTCACTTGCCAAGTTGTGGAACCATGTCGTTTTTATCGAGGTTTAAAAGGTGATACCCGAGTGGTATAAGTTGGTATCTCCCACGCAAGTGGACGCAGGTTCGAACCCGATGCAACAAACCAATGACTTTTTGAAGTAATTATCACTTGATCCAACGGTGAAGGAAAACATCGTGATGCAACCTTGCATGCCTGAGAGTTCTTTATAGCAGTTCTAAAAGGTATGCAAACAGTAATAAGTAATAAAGTCTCCAATCCGCACTTGGCCAGCGTGGTAGACTCAAGGCCTAACCCCTCCCTCGTTACGGAAGAAGACCATTGCCCAACAGTGGGACATGTCGATAGTCGATTATGAACGAAAATGTCTCCTTGTTCACGCTTGTCATTACGCCACTCTTTTGTCCTCTACTCCCCAATTCACTTACATCCAAAACTATGTGACAAATAAATCTAAACCTCATTAAAACTTAACCAAAAGCCAACTGCACTATTAATCTACGTCGTAACTGAAATCCATGTATGTCTACAATAACTGTTTGTTTCGAGAACAATAACGATGAAATAATACCAAAAAGTTTCCACTCTCATTAAAATGTTGCGAAGTTTAACTGCGGAGTTTATTTGAGGCAGAATGGCTTGTTGCCGTTGCCGTGAAAGACCAACATGGCGGGAAAACATTCTAGGTTTTAAGTTTTTGAGGTTATGACCTTTTGACAGATTTATTAATGTTGTTCGATTTAATTAGCTATGAAAAGCTCGAAGTCCAAACTGGGGGTATGTATTTCTCTGGGTTGATAATTAAAACTTGTGTAAATGAACTGTACCTACATCCTGTATTTAAAGGTAAGTTAAACGTTTCTGTGTTGCTAATTGGACCCCATCGCTCCTATAAGCTGAAGTTTCTTATGACAATAGTTTTTTTGTGTAGCTTTAAATAAATACTTCGATAGATTTTTTTTATACTAAAAGAAACCTCTTGAACCCCTTGTGTTATGAAGTAGTTGTCTCTATGCTTTGACAAACTCTGGTGCTGACATCAAAAGAAATCAAAGACTGCTCTACCTAAAAAACTTTTACTCGAAGAATGAAGTGGCTTGCGCTTAATTGATTTTCTTCTTTTTAAAAGAAAACTCCCGCACTAAGAATTATTATTATCGCGGGAACATTTTACAAACATACAAACAACGGACACAAAGTCAACGAGACACGAAAAAAATATTTGTGGATCGGACAAATAGTATATCTTCTTCTTCTATCGTCTATATGAATACAAAATAAAACACAGAAATATATGTATGCGCATAATTTTTGAAATTGGCTAATTCTTTTTAAACATTATATAATAATTTAATATGTACAAACGAAAAAATAATAATAATAAATTAAACATAAATAAAATTAAAATTAAAATAAGGCATCATAAAATATCTCCGCATCGCCGTCCCCGGGTAACGTGCCCAGAAGGCTGGCAGCATTGCCACGTTGAATGGCAATGCTTATTCTTTGCCCTAAGTAAAGGCCAGCCCTCTTTTTAAATATGTTTGTAACTGTTGAATAGAATGAACGGGTTATAATATCACTAAGCCAAAAGCCGAGCCAGTCCGCTATATTCTAAATAAAAACCTGTAAATGTACACTATTCGAAAACTTAAACTAAACTCCATTTCAATACAAAAATGTTCCATTTTAATTCAAGTAACGTGTACATTTAAAAACATTTCAAGCTTAAAAATGTAATACAGAAAGGAAATGTGCTTACATTATGTTTACAGGAGTTTTATTCACGCGAATATGAGAAATGTTATAGAAATATTTTGATCTGGGGCATGAACTACATAGTTTTAAATCAAATGGAAAACAGCTGGCTTACTACAGACACTCGAAACTGTTCACAATCTTGTTGAATTCGAGTTCGTGTCGAACCGCGCTCCTAAATTCCAAACTAGAGGTAACATATCTATGATTATACGTTTAAGTAAAATAACTTACATTGTTGTGGTAAAATTTGGTACCCCCAATGCAAGTGGATGCAGGTTCTAATCGAAGCCAAAAACCAATGACTTTTTGAAATGTGTATTAGAAGTAAAGTCATCACTTGCTCTATCGGTGAAGGAAAACATAGTAGAGTAATCACAACTTAGAATGTTGAAGTACTTTTTGAAATAAACTCGAATTCGCGACGATTAGAATTGAATTCGAGTGTCAGAAGTAGGCCAGCAGGTCGAAACAGTATACATTGTAAAATATTGAAAGTTATACCAAACTAATGCATACGTTAATAAATCCTCGTGTTTTTACTACACGTATCAATTTTTAGGGTTCCGTTTCCAAAAAGTGAAAACGGAACGTGAGCCTGGACCTTAAAGGGCTTGTATACAAAACGGCGATGCGACGCGACGCGAATTCGCAACGCAGAAAATTATGACACGAATTGCTGCGATGCGATTTCGTGCGGCAAGGTGTCTCCTAGCGTGAGGGGAATGCGCGTGCTAATCAATTTGCAAGTTCTTGCGATGCGTAGTGCGAGCTCGTAGATTTTTACGATGCGATGTCGCATCGCAGTTCTGTGTACAAGCCCATAGTACTTTAGTATTTTTATACCTTAATATTACAACGCATCTGAAAACGCGATTAAAAATTAAAGGTTAGGATATCTTGTGTGTAGTCTCGAGAGTTTAAGATTTCAGACCTTAATTTGAAATCAAAATACCAATTATATTTATTTATATTGATTCAGCGTTACCGCTTCATCAATAAGAAATCTTAATAAATTATTCACGGTCATCAACTACTACGCATTGACAAAGTAGGTACCATTTAAACTAAGTCACATTCCACAGTAAATAAATGATCGAATGAACACAGGAACTTGTAAATGAGTGACGAGTAAAGCCTCTTACCGCAACTAGTTGGGAAACGAATTCCTTTCCGCTGAAACTTCACCTTCAGATCTTTGAAGATACGTCTTGAGACATTAAAGGGTGTGGCAGATAAGAGGCCTTACTATACAACCATCAATTTTATATTTTTGTTTGTTACATGATTATTAACCCCTAACCCTACCCATACGCTGAAGGAAATAAGCCATTGTAGCGGCACGTTGTTGTTTGTTTGTCGTATGGTTAGTGGCCAACCTAGTGTCCAAGTTGTTTAAGCCGCCCGAGAGGCCTTTGACATAACTTAACGACTGTTATCTTAGAAGACAACAGCCGGGACCGACTTTTTACGTGCCCTCCGAAGCACGGAGACGCCTAGCTCAAATACCACTATGCGGTCACCCATCTATAGAATGACCGCGCCAAGGGTTGCTTAACCCACAGATCGTTTACCGACTTGTAAGCGCAACTGGCTATGGGCGCTTTGTTTGTTACATGAGTATTACCTATAAGTTATAACCCTACCCATACGTTGAAGGAAATGAGCCATTGTAGCGGCACGTTGTAAATATGTAGATATGAAAACGAATATTCGCTGAAATTTTGTTTTTTTTTTATCACAATTCTACTTTAAATCGATCTATGGTACAAGTATATGACTGCCTTTGTGGGGCTGTGGTTAAGGTCGCCACGCCGATATTACTGCGTCGGGAGGTCGTGAGTTCGATTTCCACACGGAACAATTATTTGTGCGATCCACAAATAATTGTTTCGGATCTGGTTGTACTTTGTGTCTCGTTCTTTGTATGTTTTTAAAAGTTCCCGCGACCCAAAAGTCATCCTTAATCCGATTATCCGATACTTCGTAGTCCGTGTCAAAGAAATGAATTAATAATAATATTTAAAAACCAACTACTTCAATATTTAACGAAATTTTGTTTTCATAATCCATAGGCGGTACAAAAAACCACGCGGATCGACCTCTCAGGTTAAGGTACGCTTGATGGATGGTTGACCATATTATACATACCGAGTTCCTTCTTGTCTCGGAAGGCACGTTAAATTGTGGGTCCCGGATGTCATTTTCAAAGATCTTCGACAGTCGTTACCAATAGTAAGGAACTTGAAATTCTGACAAACAGTCTTACCGAGGGCTATTTTATTATAACTTAGGTAACTGGGTTGTAGAAGTCCGATAGGCAGTCGCTCCAGCTTCTTAATTTTGAATATTGTAAGTCGCAAATCTTACATAGAAGGTCTTTACTAAATTGTGAACTGTAGTAATGCCACAATTTCGGGATTATAAAAGTGAGAAAAAATTCAAAGCTAAAACAAAAAAATATCGTGTGTGTTCTGGCCCTTATCGTTACAATCCACCTCAATATAAATCCAAAGGATTGTACCGCCTATTCTATTACTAGTTGTCTCTTTTTTCCCTTCCCTTTTCTACACTGACGTCCTGTCGTGTGAGCGGGATGACAATAATTATTTATTATTAAAACAACAGTTATATCAAGAAAATTCAACTGTATTTCGAATTTTGTTGGGCAATTTGATCTGCATAAGGATATATAATAGTTCTCACAACTTCTTATGTTAATTAATTTTATGTACATCTCTCTCGTTTTGGTGGAGACCTTTGTCCAGCAGTGTGACAGTAATAGGTTTAAAAAAAACACCCTGTACTTTGTTTATTTTTTTGGAAATAAAATTATGAGACTAGGAGGAAAGCTACTTTAAATACTGAATATATCCTAATTCAATCATAGAAACAAACTTTTACTTATATAAAGAAATAGAACTGTATTTATTTAGTCCGCAACAACCGGGAATTGAACTCGATAAAGGTCAAAAGATTATTAAAAGAGAAGAAGACACTAATCAATGAAATCCATGATAATGATAATTATAAAAGCGCAAAAACAAAATACGCACTAATAACACAATAGTGCTGTAACTCAAAATACAACTTTTATCAGAATCGACGAATAATTTATTTATCACACTCTATTATGAGTTCAATAAAACTAAATGCTCTTTGTATTTTAAAAATAAAATAGAGCATATTGTTTTGATACTAATAAATAAAAGAAAAATCCGGTATGGATAAGTCAAGTTGAAGTTGTGGCGTAAATATTAAGACTGGATAACGATGATCAAAAAATTTTCTTCAGAGAAATTGCGAAGCGTCTAATCAACTCTACTCGTGGCAAAAGTCTGTCCTGTTTCTTGCCTAACGTCAGCAGCCTAGCGTCAGCATTGCCATACAACGTGGCAATGCGGCCAGACTTTAGGGCACGTTTCCTGTTAAACGGTCCCGGAGGGCCCCGATTTATTTTTAAAATAGTCTGATAAGATAAAGACAAATCGGGGTTTTCCGGTACGGGGCCTCGGGGATCGGGGTACTCAGGGAACAATCCTGTTTCCTATCAGCAGCAGGGCGGAAAAATTGTACGACGCCCAGTATAATTTATTATCCATACTAATATTATAAATGCGAAAGTAACTCTGTCTGTCTGTCTTGTCTGTCTGTCTGTCTGTCTGCTACTCAATCACGCCTAAACTACTGCACCAATTTGCATGAAATTTGGTATGGAGATATTTTGATACCCGAGAAAGTATTGTCTTATAATTATTTGTGCTACATAAATATTAAGACTGGATAACGATGATCAAAAATTTTTCTTCTGAGAAATTACGAAGCGTTTAATCAACTCTACTCGTGGGCAAAAGTCTGACCTGTTTCTTGCCTAACGTCAGCAGCCTAGCGTCAGCATTGCCATACAACGTGGCAATGCGGCCAGACTTTAGGGCACGTTTCCTGTTAAACGGTCCCGGAGGGCCCCGATTTATTTTTAAAATAGTCTGATAAGATAAAGACAAATCGGGGTTTTCCGGTACGGGGCCTCGGGGATCGGGGTACTCAGGGAACAATCCTGTTTCCTATCAGCAGCAGGGCGGAAAAATTGTACGACGCCCAGTATAATTTATTATCCATACTAATATTATAAATGCGAAAGTAACTCTGTCTGTCTGTCTGTCTGTCTGTCTGTCTGTCTGCTACTCAATCACGCCTAAACTACTGCACCAATTTGCATGAAATTTGGTATGGAGATATTTTGATACCCGAGAAAGGACATAGGCTACTTTTTACCCCGGGAAAATCACGCATTTCCCGGGAAAATTCACATGGCGAACGAAATCGCGAATATTCAATATTATAATGACATTGAAGTAACAAAATTCCGTTGTCATGGCAACTGTTTTAATGGCGGATATGCCTTAGCGCGATTTTGTTATATTAAGAGATATAAATAATTTTGAGAATATTTTTCGTGAAAAAAAAAGCATATTTTATATCATCACGCTACGACCAATAGGAGTAGAGTAACAGTAAAAAGTGTTACAAAAACGTGGAAAATTCTGACCCATTCTCTCTTATGTGTCGCAAGCGAAGTTGCGCGGGTCAGCTAGTAATGTAATATTTTGCTTCTTTTAATCAATTATTCAGTTACAAATCCGTACATGTATAATATGAAATCTCTTGTATTAGTATACTACGATATGATTATTATAAAAACTAAAAGTATGTTTTCCTCCAGTTAGTTAGTTATCTTCAATTAAAACTTGACATAAGACTGCTGTTTAACTGTCAAAAGTAATCCAATTACATTCAAAATTTGCACATTCTTTATTACAAACTAATTTAGGTAAACTTACTTCGTCACATCTAAGTAATTCATATTTCAAATATCTACATATCTATCTATAATATGACTGACTTTGTGATCTATCAACGCACAACCCAGACCACTGAACGGATTGGGCTGAAATTCGGGACGCAGGTAGATGTTATGACGTAGGCAAGAAAGGAATTTGTTAATTTCTACCCTTAAGGGGATAAAATAGGCGATGAAAGTTTGTATGAACTTTGTCAATTTTCAACTTATCGGGCTGAAACTTTGCATGCATAAATCAACTATGACGTATGTATCTCCTAAAAAAGGATTCCGTTAAATTACACCCTTAAGGAATTAAAATAGGGGATGAAAGTTTGTATGACGCTTTGACTACATTAAAAAATTAAAAAATAATTACTACGAAACCTTTTCACGCAGGCGACGTCGTGGGCGGAAGCTAATCTTTAATTAAAGATATAACGCAAGGAACGTATGATTTACGAGGTGGGCAATATACAAGTCTACGTGCAAGCAACTTTACCGATCTTGCTACTTGATCTAGATCAACTGAGCTGCTCTCAAGTTTATGAACTATGTCATCTATTTGTGTATATCTCTTCACTTGCTGTGACGATAATTTAACACTTTTAGAACTCCTCACACTTTTTATCAGCTCCTGTATCCAAATACTGTAAACTTGACCATTATTTATCTGAGTGTGGAGTTTGTCCTTTAATTTTTTTTCTAAATTTTTATTTTGTCTCAATAAAGATACTAGTTTCTTCGACAGTTTCTTTGGGTTTTTACGAAGAATATTAGACCATTTTGAACCGCTTTTGAATCGATTACGTTCCGGAACATAATAATTTTTAAAATACATTCTCTGTACATCTTTCGGTTTGACATCAGTGACGTTATTTCCCATTTCGCACCGGTGACTCGAAACTATAGCACATGTCACGAACAAGAAACACACAGGAACTGCAATAAAGATATAGAAATTTAATAAATCGGGAGTCTCCGGGACGGGGGCCTCGGGGATCGAGGTACTCAGGGACTAACCCGAACGAATTGCACTTTGTTTTAAAATTACTTACTTATCAAAATACTAGACATTTTTGATATAAATCTAGAATTGAGGATTCGAAAATCCTTTTTTTGTTGCACGACTGGGCAAATGTCTCTCCCGTAGACTTCAACTGAAACATTACGTGTACTTAATTTATACTCAAAGTTAATTAACTGTTATTAGAAAATAATGAAACATGACAACCATTTAAGAGTTTTGTTTGAGTTAATATGTTAATTAAGGTGAATGATTAATAATAATGATTAATTCGTCACACATATTGCCTCCGTAGTAGGTGGTAAATATTCTGCCCTATCAGATGGAGTTATCACGTATCTCAATTGACAACTAGTGTACATCAGGTTGTTGGTCACTATTCAGTACATTGCTGCTTTGACGTATCGTGTTAATTATTACTATCTACGCGAGAAAACAATGTACAGCACATTGGCAAATAGTTGTCACTGAGATACGTGATAGCACCTTAGTACTTAAAATACTCTGTATGTAATAAACGCGTAATTCACATCGATTTTGAGCTTAGCCTTTCTTCCAAACTATGTTGGAGTCGGCTTCCAGTCTCACCGGATGCAGCTGAATACCAGTGTTTTACATGGAGCGACTGCCTGTCTGACCTCCACAACCCAGTCACCTGGGTTATAACATGATACCCTTAGGCAAGACTGGTTGTCAGACTTTCAAGCTTCTGACTACTACTAACGACTGTCAAAGATCTTCGAAAATGACAGCCGGGACCCACAATTTCACGTGCCTTTTGAAACACGGAGGAACTCAATATGTATAAGATGGTCACCAATCCACAGAACAACCTCGGTAAGCGTAGCTTAACCTCCTCCTCCTTTGGAAAAAAAAAACACTTATTCTTCAAAGAAAATTATAATTATGCTTTATCGTTATCCAGTCCTATGATGAAATGAAAATAAAACATATTTATTGCAGCAATAGACAAATATAAAAGTTTCTAAAATAATCAGATCTATGTAAGTATATAGGTACATATGTATGTATATAAAAATGAATTGCTGTTCGTTAGTCTCGCTAAAACTCGAGAACGGCCGGACCAATTTCTCTAATTTTGGTCTTGAATTATTTGTGGAAGTCCAGCGAAGGTGTAAAAGGTGAACAAATTTGAAAATGGGCGGTATTAAATAAAAACAAGAAAGCGTGAGCGGAGCTGCGCGGGTCAGCTAGTAATTGCTATATCTAAAGCTGGTACATTATTAACAGTAGGTGTGATCTCTTGTGGTCTTCTAGGCATGCCTGTGTCGAGAAGACCGTCTACGATTTACAAAAGTGTAGTTTCAGTCGTTCAGTTTTACAATTTCACATTTAAACTATAAATGTAGTTACAAGTTATTCAAATATAACAATAAATTAATAAATAATAATACATTTAACCCATTAATGTCCACTGCTGGGCAAGGGTCTCCTCCCGTAATGAAGGAGGGGTTAGGCCTTGAGTCCACCACGCTGGCCAACTGCGGGTTGAGGACTTTGCATGCCTTCAATTAATGATTAAATAAATTTTAGGCATGCAAGGTTTCCTCACGATGTTTTCCTTCACCGTTGGAGCATGTGATAATTATTTCTAATACACACATAACTTCGAAAAGTCATCGGTGTGTTGCCTCGAGTTCGAACCTGCGACCACTTGCGTGGGTGATGTCAACTTATACCACTCGGCTATCACTGCTCTATTCAAATATAACAATTAACAAAATTATATAGCGTTTCTTAAAATAATTAAAATACTTAAAGCTAAATAAAATATCAATCCTAAAGACAAAATTATTATTATGAGTTAGATGATAGATGTTCGTTTATTTTGTTTTAACGCTATACTTATCATGGATTCCATCGATTAATATCATAAAACAATGTTGTATTAAACCTTCGAGCTCTAGCGAGTTCGATTTCCGGTTGATGTACACATTTATCAAAGATCTAAATTAAGATAATTATGATTATCTGTAACAAAAAGTATGTTTTCCTCCAGTTAGTTTGGTATCTCTAATTCAAACTTGACTTAAAACTGCTGTTGCACTTTCTAAAGTATTTCAGTTACATTTTAAATTCACACACTTTTATTACAAATCAATTTACCAATTTATTCAAACTAACTTTATCTACTAACTAACTATCTAATCTTTGTAAACTCACTGAGGCCACTTTTCACGAATACATGTACTAAATATTATTTTAATGCATGGAAAATTCGGGATTTTAGCAATATGCCTGGGAAACAACTTTACTGCCTTTGCTACTTGATCTAGATCAACTGAGCTGCTCTCAAGTTTATGAACTATGTCATCTATTTCTGAATATCTCTTCACTTGCTGTGACGATAATTTAACGCCTTTTCCACTCCTCACACTTTTTATCAGCTCCTGTATCCAAATATTGTAAACTTGAGCATTATTTATCTGAGTGTAGAGTTTGTCTTTTGTTTTTTTTTCTAATTTATCATTTTGTCTCAATAAAGATGCTAGTTTCTTCGACAGTCTCTTTGGGTTTTTACGAAGAATATTAGACCATTTCGAATTCCTTTTGAATCGATTACGTTCCGGAACATAATAATTATTAAAATGCACTCTCTGTAAGTCTTTCAGTTGGACATCGGTGACGTCATTTTCCAATTCGTACTGGTGGCTCGAAACTATAGCACATGTCACGAACAAGAAACACACAGGAACTGCAATAAAGATATAGAAATTTAGTAATTGTTGCAAATCATCAGATTCAATGCAAAATGTCATTAGCACCACAAAACAAACGTGAGCAATGAGCATATTATTATCATCGATGCAGACAAAGTTACGATTTTGAAGGATATCTCAAAAAGTAGGTGCTCATCAGACCTAGCTGTTTCTATGAGACAACACAGGAAACGCCAGGTTTTAAAAAAACATCCATAGAATTCACGTTTCACTTATAAACAGTTATGATGTGAACAGCATAGAAAAAAAATTGACATGAAAAGATAAATTACTAGTTTTAAATATCAACCTGATTTTTACACGAGTGAATGAGGATCTTCTAGTTGAGGATATTCCAACAAAATAAATATTGACAAAACCAGGAGCCGAACTCCAACAAAGAAAAAACACGGAACGAATCACGCATTTTTTTATTACTTACTTATTAAAATACTAGACATTTTTTATATAAATCTAGTGTTGAGTATTCGAAAATCCTTTTTTTGTTACACTGCTGACAAATGCCTCTCCCGTAGACTTCAACTGAAACATTACGAGTACTTAATTTATACTCACAGTTAATTAACTCTTATTAGAAAATAATGAAACATGACAACCAATTAATAGTCTTGTTTGAGTTAATATGTTAATTAAAGTAAATGATTAATAATAATGACATATTCGTCACACATATTGCCTACGTGGTAGGTGGGCCCCGCTGTTTTACTCAAATTCCCAGGCTTAATTCCCTGGTCGGGTAATATACCTACTACATACATAACATCGCGCTATTTATACTCGAAGGTGCAAAAGTGAATGAATTGCACCTGCTACTGCAATTAATGTTAGTTTTATGTAATTTTGCCTATTGTCATATACAGGGTATGTTGGATACAGTCTGCGTTCCACCCTGTCAGACGACCTTCACAGGTGAACGAGTGTAAATAAATGTAAATCGATCAAAATAAGAAAATCAAAATCAAATTTATTTGCAAAAATACTGTGATAAATGGTGTTACAATAAGTATAGTTACAATGTAATCGATGGCTCACAAACTCTCACAAACAGCCAACAGTCAACAGCCACGACGGCCGGCCTAATCCGGATTGACTTAGGGGGGTTAGAGTAGAGAGGTTGGGTGTGATGCAGAAGTAGTCCATCGAAAAGCACCTAGCCTAGTCTACGAAGAGAACCTGTAAAATATAGGTGTTACTCACCTAGGCTAGGTGCTATTCGAACGAGTGCTCTAGATAGACTACCTCTTGGTGCAAGCTGGGCCTTGTCTGATTTCTGGACATGGGCAGTTTATATTGCAAATCGGGATGACAATGCAAATTCGACAGAACTTGGGGTGACAAAATAGCAATATTATATTTAGAAAGGCACTGCTTTTTTATTTTTACTTTTTTAATTTTTCAGTTTACTTGTGTACAGGTGCCCAAGATACAGGCCTAACCTAGTTTGGGACCTATTGTTAATCTCATGTAACTTTGTACTTTTTCTGGAAATAAACTTTTTATCTTTTTTTATCTTTTATCTAAATCAGCCGCAGATGGGACTATTAAAAGGGCTTCAAAAACAATGTTCTTTTCCGTTCCTTACCCAGAAGGTGGTAATAATCGCAGCTGTGGTGGTCAGCGTTTCCGAATTACAAACTGTCAAAATAAAATTCACCTTTCCGTTCATGTTCAGAAATAGGTATTAAAATATTGAACTCTCGCTTAAATGTTAAAGTTCGGACTTACACGTGCCTCACCGTAGTAATACGTCATAGTTGTGACGTCATCGGTGACGTCAGTTCATTGGTTCGTTTTCAATAATTTTGTATTTGATTTGAATAATGAACTTACTTTTACGTAATGAGGATTTCGTATTGCATACTATGGAGGAAAACAGAATGGATGTTACGTCTCTTAGTTGACAACTAGTGTACGTCAAATAGATGGTCACAATTCAATACATTGCTGCATTTACGTTATGTGTTATTAACTATATTCTAAGAGAGCAAACAATGTACAGTATAATGGTTTTACAATAGCTGTTAACAGTATCACGATTCTGTGCAGTCTGTGCCATAAAGTATCGAAAGTTTAACATTTAAAATGTAAGTGCCAAAATAGTTTCTGTGACGCCCGCTAGCGGCGCTGGTCACTTAAAGAGTCGCTCCAAATTGTTGTCAATTAAGAAAACAGCCGTTAAGCCGCATCAAAGGTTTTCGGGCAGCTTGAACAACTTTGATACTAACTTGACCACTAACCATACGACAAAAAGATGGGCTCTATGGCATGCGTTTACAAAATCTCCCGTACCCCGCATTCAGACGTTAACGAGCAATGAAAATGTGCCCTTGCGTTAAGTATTACATCTCTGCCTGTGGATATAAATGGCGTACAATAAGTATGCGACCTTCCATAAATGAGACCACTGCAATTAAAAACTTTCTAACTATAAATTGAGAAAGTTCCACAACTTGTTTCTGAAAGAAAGAATAAAGTTTTCTTGTGAGTCATTCCGAATAAGTTAGTTATAGGGTTTACACACAATACTGTAGCGTTATTGCATGCCTGAGAGTTGCATAGAACAGTTTGTGAAGATATGGAAACTGCCCGACCCGCATTTAGCCAGCGTCGGGAACCTCAAGGTCTAATCCCTCTCCCATTACGGGAAAAAATCCTTTCCTAACAGTGGGATTAAATGTATTTTAACGTCATGTTAAAAAACATTAACGGGTTAAATTTAGTTAAACATATTTTAAATGTAATCATGTATGTACAACTACCTCTTTTCTTTCTCTTTTTCTTTTTAAAAAGACAACTCCCGCACTAAGAATTGCTCTTGTGTCGCGGGGACTTTTACAAACATACAAACAACAGACCCAAAGCACAACCAGACCCGAAACAATTATTTGTGGGTTGCACAAATAATTGCTCCGTGTGGGAATCGAACCCACGACCTCTGCGCCACGGAGGCAGTCGTACCCTAAACAACTTAGCAACAAGAATCGATCTTATCCAAACGAGACAAATTCCCACTTTCCCGTGAACTACTGTTACAGCGTCCCTAACAATAAGGTTCAAGGGTCACTCGTCGACACTACACAAGATGTCGGGCGAGTGGTCTGTCTGTCGCGACGCACCTACTGACGTCATTACCCGACTGTGATAGAATTAGGAAGGTAGCGTTTTGATCATAACTTTTAAACTCTCGCGTTGCATGTTTAATATATAATCGGATACGGGAATTAACACAATGCAAATTTGGCAAAACCTGTGACCACGGCGAGTGCAGCCTGCGCCGAGACGTAAGGCATTTTAAGGCAAAATGCGCGTTCGCGTTAATTCCCGTATCCTATTTATATAAGGTAACTTTTTAGTTTGGGGAATTCAGTCTGTATAGTAATTTCATGAAGTTTTACAAAATAATTTGTGTAGTCTAGATAACAGAATATAAAACGTCTTATTAATTGTTTGGTTGGTTCCCATAATACAAGCTCTGGTTTGTTTTTAATCGAATGACCGTGTGTAAGATTTTCAATTATATTATGTTTATTTTTTATATTTTAATTATATATACGACATAAATTACGATTATATATACACTCTCTACTACCACTTTTGCCATTATTCTAGAAAGTTATATTATACGGTTGAATCATTGATTTTCTAGGCACCAGCAAAAACGTAACCGTCGTCCCTCGCGTGGGCGTCAAATAAAACGTTTGGGGAACTCAAAGTCGAGCGTAAATTGAAAAACTTAGTTATCTCTAATTTCCGTCTGTTTTTTCCAAAGCTTTTTAAGTATTCTTTTGGAGTATTTTATACAAAAAAATATAAAAATTGCAGCTTTATTCGCGGGTTTGCACACAATTTAGACTTACCCAATTTCACCTACATTCCTTTTTTTATTCATACTTCCTTTAACACTCATTCCTCGTGATATTTTTGTAAAATAATTAATCTGTAAGCTAATCCATTTCTACGTTAAAGTACCATTAGACCTTTAATTTATTGGTATCACGGAAGACAAACACATACTGTGTAGATTTCCTACTGTATAAAGAGACTATTATTTGAAGAGAGAAGGTTGTTTATAGAAATTTAGTTTAATATACTACATAAGTCTTACATTAATTTACATTCGACTATAAACCTACTTTGGAATCTTAGATTTCAATATCGATAAAAAATAAGTAACGTGTTGATCCGTTTCAGAAATCTAATAAAAAATACATATCCTAAGACATTGCTACGGTATAAATACAAAATTATGCATAAATTCATAGTTATTTCACACGTCAATTTCTTCAGAAAATGTCTGTCTTATTTCACAATAAAATGAAAGGATTCTCACAAAATTTCCTTTCAAAATTAATCTATTTTCTCTGAGCAAAAGCTTTTAACAATACAAAACGTTACGTTCCCTCCAAACAATCTTGAGAATGTGTTTCTTAGGTGATGATATTGGATATCGTCACATATGTAGGTGTTCTTGTAACAAAGAGTATTGGAGTACCGGCAGAGTGATAGAGGGTGAAATTTGTAGATATATATGTAATGTATATTATATGTAGATTGTTAGCGAAATTTTGCTAACAATTTTAACTGCCTCCGTGGCGAAGTGGTTCATGTTTGATTCCCATACGGAACAACTATTTGTGCGATCCACAAATAATAGTTTCGGGTCTAGTTGGACTTCGTGTCCGTTGTTTGTATGTTTGTAAAAGTCCCGGACACAAGTGTAATTCTTAATGCGGGAGTAGTCTTTAAAAAAAAAAACGTTCGCTACTTTTAGCTTATATTTTGATCAAATTATTTAACGTACTTTAATTGTTAATTTCAATTCCTATAGACATTTCTACTTCACTAAACATACATTTTATTTATTCGTTTCCGAGAACACCTGACTTCAAACCTTTTAAACAGATTACACAATTATGTTCCCGTTAAATCTCATTACTGTCGTCACCGTATCTAATTGTCAACATACATTTGCTATATATTTGTACGCGTGAGGAGCAAATTACAAACGTATTTGGAGGTTCTTTAAATGTCAAGTTGTTGCCATTGTCATAATAATATGTTAAAGTATATGTACATACAGTAGTGCGATTTTGTACAGTCGGTGCTGTCGAGTATCGAGAGTTTGACATTTAGACTTAGCTTAGCTTAGCTCGAGTCTCTATTACGATCGACTACCGACAACCGGTTTGTCATCGATAAATGTTGTATGAAAATCTGATCAGCGCCTCTGACGGGCGTCGTAGAAACTATTTTGGTAGTACATTTTAAATGACAAACTCTCGGAACTCGATAACACCGACTGTAGAGAACCGTATAGTTTCAAAGAATACGGTACGATTCAGACCAACCGGCTAGCGTCGCGCCGCCTCGGAACGGAGCCGTACGCGTGCCGCGGCAGCCGAACGTGTGCCGCGGCAGCCGAACGCGTCCGTCGGAGCTGTACCGCTACTGCGGTATGCGTACGGCTGCCGCGGTAGCCGCACGCGTGCCGCGGCAGCCGACAGCGTCCGCTGGAATCCAATCATATGTCTGGACTAAAGAAATTAGTTTTTCTTCCGTATCCATTTTTGATTTTAATATGTTAACTGTCGCTTGAAGAACACAACTTCAATGATTCGCTAGTTGCTGCACCGTAATCTCCGTTTGTATTTCACGACGCACAGCTGACCGGCTCCGAACGGACCCGACGGCAGCCGATTGGATGCCGACGGCGCCGTTCGGAGCCGGTCGGGGCCGGTCGGCCGTCGCGACAGCCGAATGCATTCTGCGACAGGTCGCGACGCGTCGCGGGATGCCGACGGAGATAGCTATGCGTAAGTTGCTTGCAAATATGAACTGTATTTACTGTTGATACATTTCAATGTTCTTTACCGCATTGTAAAATGCCGCCCGGCCCGGCCCGACGCGAGCCGGTTAGTCTGAATCGTACCTACGTCTTTTACAAACTAGATTAAGAAATGGGAAGAGAGAAAAGCCGTCGGTAAGCATTATTGTCAGACTTTCAAGCTCCCGACTACTTACTCCTAACGACTGTCAAAGATCTTCGAAATTGACAGCCGGGACCCACAATTTAACGTGCCTTCCGAAACACGGAGGAACTCGATATGTATGAAATGGTCACCCATCCACAGCACAACCTCGGCAAGCGTGGCTTAACCTCAGAGATCGATCCGCGCGGCTGTTGCTAAGCTACGAGCTCCTCAATAGAAATAAAAAAGTATTGTTTATGCATCCTTTTACAGTCTGCATAAGAATTTAATTTCATTCATCGAGGTAAGGGTGAAATACGAAAAAAGGTAGTGTGTGGTAGTCACATAATTGAATTTTTCAACGTAAAGGGATTTCGTCGATGCCTATTTATAGATTTTTATCTCATTCAGCGCTGGACCTGGCCGCTCAAAATAAAAAGGTACGCTTGTTAGCCGCTTTAGGTAAACGCTTTCATGAAATACCTAATGTATTTTTCTGTTTCGCTTTTCTTTTCTTGAGTAAAGGTTTTTAGGTAGGTTTAGGTACTTACAGATATTCGGATACTAAATTTGAGGAAAATTAATTACTTACAAAAAAAATTACAATACCCTTTATTTAAAGAACCTATGCTTAACCAATTTTCAGATAAAAATAAAGTTTACATTTAATCATTTAACCTAGAAATCTGCTAATAGGTAATCTCCGATCCTTACTTGCCTCATTTTCATCCAGCTTGTCATACTTTGCTTACTTGCTTTTATGCACCGATTACATACACCAACATACAAGAACGGGCAATGCAAAAAACGCTGTACAATATTTCTGAACACAAGATTTTTTATTACATTCCGTAAAATGTCACCGCCATATTCCTATATTAGATTTTATTCTCAATAGTAAGCTATATCCGATGCACTCGAACAATAAAACGATTTGTGAAGACAATGGAACGAATTACGTTCTACTTCGATTCCATTCGAACGCGAACGGTTTTTACGTTTCTTCAAAGTTTTAATATTCAGTTTTTTTATAGAAAAACTTAAAGTATATGAGTATAATTAAACCTCTTTATGTGTCAATTCTTATGTCTAAGATGTAAGATTTAAATCTTACATCTTAGACATAAGAATTGACATTAATGTTCATTGACATTCTTTTCATTGATTCAACATTAATGTTGTTCAGTAAATAGTAGTTGTCGGTCATAGCAAAAATCTGTACGTTACACTTTTTTTTTAAACCCTTTGCTGTACCACTTAGGGCAAGGGTCTCCTCCCAAACGAGGGGGAGAGGTTAGGCCTTAAGTCCACCGCGCTGGCCAGGTGTGGGTTGGGGACACTTTTACAATAACAAAATATTTGATTAGTTTTCGAAAATCTATATCTAAAATTAGCAACTAGAAAAATCTCTCTCCTACTACTCTTCTCTACTTGTCGACTATTGGCAACCAGCTAGTTATCGAGAAACGTATAAAAATCTGATCAGCGCCTCTAGGGGACGCCGTAGGTACTAATTTTTCAGTAGGCACATTTTAAATGTCAAACTCTCGATACTCGTAGTACCGACTGCACAGAATCATGCTACTGTAGAGCCCGTTTTCTACTACTATCAACGATCGACAACAGACTAGTAAGCGAGAAGGTATTACAATCTTATCAGCGCCCCTAGCGAAAGGCGTGGAAACTAAATTTTAAGTTCATTTTAAATGTCAAAATATACCCGATAGTAGGGGTTTAAAAAAAATCTTACTTATGAGCCTATTTTTAACAAAATACTAGCGTAATTTTTAACTAATTTCTTTTTGCCTTCAAATATCTCCTTCCTTCATAATAACAAAAGGTCTATCTTATCTCCGTAAGACGTAAGCCACTTATAGTCCTAATAAGGGTTGACCTCAGCCCCCTAGAGGCCAGGTCATTAAGGTGAGAGGCCAATCTCTTATTACTGGCCATCAAGTATGCCGCGGCGTAGTTATTTATTCACGGGAGATCTTTATACTGTAATTAGTATACATTGTTATATAGGGCGTTGTTCTATGTGGGTTTGTAAGTTTTGTATGAGATTGTAATTGTAAGGAGTTGGGATCAAATGCTGCTTTTATATACTATCGCCACTCCGATACCACTGCCTCGGGAGGTCGTGGGTTCGATTCCCACACGGATCAATTATTTGTGCGATCCAAAAATGATTGTTTCGGGTCTGGTTGTACTTTGTGTCCGTTATTTGTATGTTTGTAAAAGTCCCCAATAGTCAAATAATAATAAATTAAACAATTTAATTTCCCACTCCCGAGCAAGCGTCTCCGTTCGGAATGAGGGAGGGTTAAGGAGTTGAGTTCTAAATTATAAAAAAAATACTGTAAAACTTTGAAGCTTGGTTATCCGTCCCGTGAGTAGAGAATGTACCTGTGTATTGTGCACACACTTGGACACTATAAACAAAGACCTGCACAGATGGCCAGTTTCTGAAATGAAACTAACCGCCGTAGCCGAATTTCGGCTAGGAGGATATTGTTATTATTATTTCTTGCAAGATTATTATGGCGTACACCTAAACTTAACTTAATATTATAATGCAACGGGTCTTAAAATAAGTCGGGAAAATTTAAAGGTTAGGATACCTTATTTGCTGCCCGACGTTTCGATCGCATTACAACGACCGCGGTCACGAGCTGACTTACCACGCTCGTGATAGATCGCTCGCTCATATAAGACCCGTTGCATTATAATATTATGTGTACTAGTCGCGAGAGTTTGAAAACGTTAAACTTAAATTGTATAAATTGAGGCTAACAATCAACAGTCAAAGTTGTACTATAGTACGGCCGCTGAGTAATTACCGATTTGACAGATTATTCTTTAAATTTATCGATATAACCTTGCACGAGCAACACATTTGCCGAATGATGTAGAATACCTCTTTAATATAAAACTTTATGTCAAAATATCAGAATTAAGTAATTTTCCAATAAACACTGTTTCAAAACTTAAAATAGTTTGTAAATAATATGAAAACATTTATTTTTTGTTCATTGGCGCGCTTGTACAAAGTTACATCGTGCGGATTCGTGCGTCTTGTTTTCATAGTGATGTGCTTAATAGTATTCGGTCCGAATTCATTGGAATAGGTATGATTTTTATTTCAAGGAATATTGATGGAATATAGGAATAAGGAATATGGATATTTATTTTATTTCATCAAGGATACTCCACCTAATGAAGAACTTGTGTCTTTAACTATTATTGGTTTTGATTTTATTTAATTAAACTCTATACTACAATATTTAAAAACAAACTGTTCCAAAATGATATTAGAGTTACCTGTTCAGTCACTTCACTAGTATTGTCAATTTGTCATGTGTCAAATCGGTAATAACTCAGCGGCCCTACTATAATCGCTGCGATCGGTGGGTAAGGGTTATTGTGAAGAAACACTCACACAGGGATTTGAAAACGTTAGTAAAAACGATCAACGAGATATCAATATATACGACTAGCTGACCCTGGCAACTTCGCTTGCGTCATTTAAGAGAATGGGTCAAAATTTTCATCGTTTTTGTAACATTTTTCGTTGCTACTCCGCTCCTTATGACCGTAGCATGATTTTATATAACCTATAGCCTTCCTCAATAAATGGTCTGTCTAACACTGAAATAATTTTTCAAATCAGACCAGTAGTTCCTGAGATTAGCGCGTTAAAACAAACAAACAAACTCTTCAGCTTTATAATATTATATTAGTATTAGTATATTAGTATAGATATGACTATCTATTTACAATCAACGGTTGGATGTTAATCTTAAGGTTAAACAACTTTGGAGCCGTCATGCCATTGATAGGTAGCTGCCATTATTTCAGCTGAGTCGCTTTTAAAAAAGCAGATCATTTGTTGTAAATTAAAATATTACAGTTGTAAGGCCATATTAAAGCCTTTGGAACAACCCACAATACTAAAAGTGAAAAACTAACAATACAAATTATTATTCTGAGAACTAATAATTTTCTTAGTTATTATCGCTTGTGTTAATCAACCTATATTAACTAATACTGTTGACTACAAAAGTCGCTGAACAACTTTTTATTTTCAAAGCCTCTTTTTTTGAAATTACCAATGATTTTGGTGACGTTTATCTGACCAGTCGGGAGTGGTTCTTTAAAACGTTTAGTTATTGCATTCCAATGTGTTCAAACTTTGACATTTAATGGTTAACCGTGGTTGTGGGTTGCGAACGTGGTTAGCACGGTTGGTTAAACTTGGATAAGTATTATCAACGAGAAAGTTTTGAATTATGTTTGTGTAACTAAGTCAGTAATGTTTTTCGATTGAAGGGTTTTATTTTAATCCGATTTGCTATTATTATTCGTTTTATAAGTATGTTGCTAAAACACATTAGTTAAAATGATTGATATTGGGATTGACATGTTTTTTATAAAAGTCTACAAGCAGTTTATACCAAAAAGGTTACATTAAAAATTAAAAATGAAAAGATGCATGGTAATCCAGATTATTATTAATAGTTATTTCGTGAAAAAAGCAGTAACAAACATACACCCATTCATAGTTACAAACTTTCGCATTTATAATATTAGTAGGATTTGTGACAATGCTTTACAACTCTATATTCAACTTAACTCTGCAATAGTCTCCTATTAATCCTCAATCATAATATTTTGTATTCTCTTAATTACTTATCTCATAAACAAGAAACACAATATCATTATTTTGGTTTACAAACAATATTACAAGTCACTCCCACACTCGTATTAAGAGTTGCGTTATTAGCTGTTATAATAAAAATATCTGTCGTAAAGGCAGTGCTCTACAGTAAAAGATCAAAGATAAATTGTTTATCTCTTCACAGTTACTAGTTTAAATGTGTGTCAAATGTTTTCATATACGAGGTTTGTTATTGTCTTTGATACACAAGTAGGTAATTGTTTAAATGTTGTAAGTTCATATCTTAAGGTGGTCGCCTCGCCACTATCATTGCATCGGTTCATCATGCATGGTCATCGGTTCGATCCCCACATGGACAAATATTAAATATTTGTGCGAACCTCAAATAGTTGTTTCGGGTCTGGTTGTGCTTTGTGTCCGTTGTTTGTATGATACTTATTCCGAAATCTTGAAATCCAAATATTCTAGGTTATCTACCTGGAGTGTAAATATCTTCTCTTTTCAGGACTGTCCACTGAGCTTTAAACCCACTCAGATATCGGTACTTTATGAGTGAAGGCCACCACAAATTTGAACTCTCATTTTACATTAATATTTATTTTAAATGGGATACTAGCTTTTACCCGCGACTTCGTACGCCACCCAAATTTTCCCATGAGGATGCGGCATTTTCCCAGGGTAAAAAGTGGCTTATGTCCTTTCTTGGGTATCAAAATATCTCCATACCAAATTTCATGTAAATTGGTTCAGTAGTTTAAGCGTGATTGAGTAACAGACAGACAGACAGACAGACAGACAGAGTTACTTTCACATTTATAATATTAAGTATGGATAATATTATAATCTGTAGCTTAAAACTGTCAGTGTGACGTCACCTTACAGCATGACATGTCACTCGACATAATGTCTTTATTACTTGACAAACCATATTCGACTCTCTTCACTTATAATAGAGTTTATTATTGAACTTAACCTAGTATTTTTGGCAATGTAATTCTTGTTCTTTCACGAAAAGCGTGAAAAAGTGTCTTTATGAAAATGGGGAACTTTTATGTCAATTAATATTAGATTATGAGTGTCTTTCTACTGACTTAAGGCACAAAACTAAACAAAATTATATTTGATCTCAGTATTATAGTTAGGCAACCAGAGTAAGGACATTTTGTTGATGGGTGATCACTTTTTGGCATGATCTCGCACGACAAAATCATCCTTACATTCGTGAAATGTGTCCACAATAACACAATAAAAAGTAAGCGTTTTTTTAGCCAAACCAACTTAATATTTTCAATGTATTGTAAGTAGCAATTTGTTAGTTAGTCTCTAGCTAGGTTGGTTTTGGCATCAAAATGATAAAAATAACATTGAAAGATTTGACCGCTGACCTGAAACATCTACGTGTACAAAATACGGGTGACTTGGTCTAAAATACTTATTTCAAATAAAACATATTGCTATCTCTCACCAAATAAAAAAAATAAACACGATACATTGGTCTATCAGTTGTACAGTTAGCACCAAAAAGCATTGAAATCATAGTTTTGCAAGAGTCGTTAGAAATGTATCAATAACGTTACATTCGATTCCTCTAAATATGTATATATAGATCAATTACAAAATTAGATATTGTCAAAATCCCTCTCATATTTATGAATCAGATATAAAAATCACTTAACGAACTGTCTCGATCTGCGATATGACACATGTATTTTTTAATACCAGTATTAAACAATTTAAGTTTTTAAACTAACGCGGTTTGTCTACATAATACCAAAATAACTTCACCGTCGAAGCAATTTGATGGAAACCTCGTTCAGAAAATCAGGTATTGTAAACTTTTAAATTCTCATCGCATTTAAGATGTTTGTATTATATCAGTATAATGCATTTGTTATAATTGTTGCTCAAGTGGGTTCAAAGACTTTAAAGTAAATTAATAAACGGAGTTACAAGGTTCCTGCTATCCCAATGAATCATCACATTTATAAATACACCCAGCTATTTCTGTAACCAACTGTACCTATCTCCCCTCCATAAATCATGTTAGTTTTTCACGACCAATCTGGTGCACATCCAGGCCTCAAGATCTTTGCTCATAAATCAAATATTATTACATAAATGTATTTTTCGTATCGTCTGGTTTGAGGCCAAACATAGAGGCGTTTTATTTCGATTCTAGGAGTATTGGCTGATGAAGGCAAAGCCCTATTATAGTTTATTTTCTGCAATATCATTTTTTTGTTCAATTGCAGAGGTTAATTGAATTTGGATTGTTTGAGACATTTTTTGTTGAAGAATATGAGTGTAAATTTTTTTTATACTTAGGTATTGTACCAACTCTAAGTTAAAAAAATTATACAAACTCTTTCGCCTTTTTACCATTATAAGAAAATCTGGTAAAAACAAAAATTTATAGGGCATATTTTTGCAGACAGACAGAAGCCAAGCTTACTTCATTAGTGCGACAAATATAAAAACGAGGCACTTTGTGACATGAATTAATAAAATATATATATCCAAATGATTGTCCTTTCACACAATAAGTATATATTAACAGGTTTTGATGTTACTTTGGAATGATGTAATCTATGCTTTTTAATTACATTTATACATAAAATCACGCTATCTTCCTGCAGGGGTACTTAGAGACCAGAGAACGCCACTTGATACGATCCTTACAAACTTCTCTTGCTTCATTCACATCCATACATCTTGTCAAACAGAATAACACATGAAATAAAATGTATTCAACATGCGCAAATTTTAATCGCATAACCATAGTTTTAAAATTACATCTTGCAGACTTCAAAAATGCATTAGCTCTTACTCCAAGTTCCCGCCCAACTAGCACACAAGCGCTATAACAAGCTGCACAATGGCCGGTTAAAGGATTTTTATAACGCCTTAGGCTCCTTAGTAAGAAGTATAGTGGTTCTATAAGCGGCTACAGATCTCTTGTAGCGTCAAATAGGCCCATACTGTCCAGCTTATAGCTCTACATTGGATCTACAGTGGTCGTAAATAGTAATTATAATAGAACGTAGTATAGTAGTAATACAGGAGCGCTAAAATAAGATGAAGGTGGTATAATCGCGCTACAAGAGCTTTTTTGCAGCTTCGTGGCGCTTACCAGCTGTTGTACAGAGGTGGTTAGCGCCACGAGCGTTCGAAAAAGCTCTTGCAGCGCGATTATACCACCTTTACCTTATTTTAGCGCTACTGTGTAACGGTTATAAATGCTAACGCTCTAAATTAGTAATATGGTCGGTTTATTGTGGTGTAAACTAAATATATTGTATTAAAATGAATCATCAGTGACAAATGAGGAGACATTTTATTTTTACGGATTGGATTATGAAAATAACAAGTAGTCTATCGCTTTTATTTCTTTGTGTACGTGATATGAAAGTGCGAGTTCCAGTTTGCTGTCAATATATATGTATATTATCGTCAATATTTTCATGCGCCCTCAAAATATTCAGTTTTAAATGCAAAAATTATATAGATATGTGGATTTGAAAATTGTATTTTGAACATAAATAAGACTTTGAGTGTTACAGATAGTTTAATTAGGGTTATAGGTAATAAAAAATGATTTTAATTATGTTAACGTTACCAGGCTATAGATTTATATGATCTTCAAAAGATCGTAATAACCTCAAAAAATATGTTTACCAAATGCTGTAATGGCGTCTCGATCAAGCACCTCTCAGAGTTGGTTACATCTGCTCTAGCGGCTTAAGCTGTACAAAGGCTCTAGTGTTTGCTGTTGTAGACCTCAAGGTTCTGCAGTTGTGGCATAGGAGTGCTTCAATATAATTGTTTTGGTCGCACACCAGCATTTTACTCGTACTTTTAGGGGTCAGTCGTTGAATATTAAAATAGTTTGAAATTTTTTTTTTCATTTTTTTTTATTATTTATTTTATTTTATTTTATTTTATTTTATTTTATTTTATTTTATTTTATTTTATTTTATTTTATTTTATTTTATTTTATTTTATTTTATTTTATTTTATTTTATTTTATTTTATTTTATTTTATTTTATTTTATTTTATTTTATTTTATTTTATTTTATTTTATTTTATTTTATTTTATTTTATTTTATTTTATTTTATTTTATTTTATTTTATTTTATTTTATTTTATTTTATTTTATTTTATTTTATTTTATTTTATTTTATTTTATTTTATTTTATTTTATTTTATTTTATTTTATTTTATTTTATTTTATTTTATTTTATTTTATTTTATTTTATTTTATTTTATTTTATTTTATTTTATTTTATTTTATTTTATTTTATTTTATTTTATTTTATTTTATTTTATTTTATTTTATTTTATTTTATTTTATTTTATTTTATTTTATTTTATTTTATTTTATTCTTTAAAAACAGTTGACAGACTGAACCACCACTGCACCTATGTAAATATATTATGATAATAATTTTAAGCTTTAGTATAAAGGTATATTACTCGGTTATAGCGCTTTAGGTGCTTAACATAATTCTGTAATCCCCATGGCTGTAAAAATGTTTCGAATGATACCTTATACATCTATTTGCCGTACAGAAGCCATATAAATATCTGATATAACGCTCAAGGCGCTATTAAAGACCTACGCAACTCTTTTATAGATGAGTAATACACTAGCCCTAAAAAAATCTGTTATAGAACCTAAGGCATTACAAAAAGCTTATTTACGCTCTTGAGCGCTATAAGCGCAACGCATAACTCCGTTTAAACTCCTTTATCTCCTAAAGTCCCCTTATACAGTTAACGGTGTTATAGAAAGTTCCCTTAACTCAGCTATACTTCCCTAGGCTGTCTAGCGATGCAATTACATGCTCATATATCACTATAAGTCATTAGTTTCCTACTAAACGGCTACTGTCCCGCCTAGCTGTTAAAGGGTTTTTTAAATAGCTAGTATACAACTTATAGAGAATTGTACAGCATTTGAACGACTCTTATGCAACTATCAGGCTGTATAACGACTGTATAAGCAGCTTGTGTGCTAGTTGGGCGGCGACAATTAAAACTACATATGAACCCACTTTCTTAGTTTCCAAGTAAGATTGCTTTAAGACAAACAAGAGAGGAGAGTTTTACCGTAACAGCCGCCATTTTGGATGGAATAAGGAGGGAATAATAGAACGGTTTTAGCTATTTATAGCTATTGGAATGTTATTCCTTCGTTGGCTGAGCATTTGAATTGTTTAGTGGCTGTATTATTTGTAGATAGAAAAGTAATTATGTATGTATAAAATGTCTTTGACGAAAATTTATTTGAGTATTTTTTGTATTAAGGCTGTTTCATTTTTTTAACTATTGTTAGTTTGGACTAGTATGTTTTCAGTCCTGTACAAAATCTTGGGTTAACCCTAGCAAATAGAAACTATTTGCTATGGTTAATCCAACATCAGCAATTCGATACTTATGAAAGTTGAAGTATCAAACGCAGTATCTTCTAATGCACATTAACAACGTAATGAACGTAACACTCTTGATCTGCGTTTAAATTAGTAATATTTAGGATACCAAAGAGGTGTGCGAGAATGGGTAACGACTAATAAAGCTATGAAACATTTTGAGCACTTCCATTAGCGATTTGTTAGATTTCTGTGCGTAATTAGAATGCGTAGCATAACGTAACTTTATATATTTTCTATTAACACCCC
This sequence comes from Anticarsia gemmatalis, assembly GCF_050436995.1. Lineage (NCBI taxonomy): Eukaryota > Metazoa > Arthropoda > Insecta > Lepidoptera > Erebidae > Anticarsia > Anticarsia gemmatalis. The sequence goes on along the minus strand of NC_134753.1, from coordinate 1,775,232 downwards.
AGTATTCAATAACAAATAATCCGTTCCTAGTAAATTTTTGTCTTAAATATTTATAGTACAAACTAATCTCAAACTACAGAACCTTCTAAAATGGAATACGTGACTCTCGAAGAAGCAAAGCGCTTGCATCAATTAGATTTTCAACAGCAAATTAAGCTTATTTCCGTTCCTCGTCGCTTCAAAGACGAGACGAAATAAAAAACTACTAAAGACTGTTTACAGTTGAAATAAAAGTTACGAAACTGGAGAAAACGTTTTAAGGGTGACTTAAAAGCAGTAGTTGCTTTGAATCTAATTTTTGCACTGATTTTGAAGTAGCGCTAAGTCAGACTTGCTACACATTCGGTTCGGCATTAATCGGTCTAACCGGGCAGCAACGCCGAATACGGGTAGATGGATGTTCCGGTAAAATGCCGCTCGACGTCACCGCGCCTGAAGGTACCTTTGGTATGGTATGCTTTAGAGCAGATCTGCTCCAGGGGTCTGGGTACTTTAGGGCAGAAATGTGACTACTATCATGTTTTGTTAATTTTATGATCTAAATATGAGCGAATAAAGTTCAGGCAACATAAGAACTCTAGAGCAGATCAGCTCTAAAGCATACCAAAGGTAAAACAGAATTGTGACGATCGAATCGGCACAAGCTGAAAAAGTGCAGATTACTTCGAGTCGGTTCTGTCGTTAGATAAATACCGCGGAACCGAATATATTGTGTGTAGCAATGCCAAATCTGCTAAGATCTACAGTCCAACAACTTAGTAGAGAGTTTTCTATGCAAGGTTCGTCGCCGATGGAGGTAAACAATACTCAGAATTTAGACCATTAGTGACCCGCATTTTGAACATTACTTCTTTTGCCTTATTCACATCCAAATATGGATGTGTAAAGCAATGGACTTTAGGATCGTTCTTTGTCCTCTGCCAACCGCTATGGGAAAAAGGCGTGATTTTATATGTGTCTGTCTGTATGTATGTATGTAAGTATGTATGTCTGTCTGTCTGTCTGTCTGTCTGTCTGTCTATCTGTCTATCTGTCTATCTGTCTATCTGTCTATCTGTCTGTCTGTATGTCTGTCTGTCTGTATGTCCGTCTGTATGTATGTTTGTATGCGTGTATGTATGTAGGTACGTATGCGAGTATGTTTATATGTAATAATAAACTAACAATATACTACCAGCCCCTCGACCTGTGCGCCCTCCGTCCATTTTTCTTATGTCAACACATCGTTCTTATATTAGGGAACGAATAATTCACACGTCAAACACAACCCAACCATTAGTAATTGTAAGTAATGACTACACGTTCTATTTCTTATTTGTTTCGTATATAAATTACTGTTTCTTTTGTGTGTCAATCAAACATTTGCAATTATTCAATTTCTATCTTTCACCCGTGACGGCCGCGAGAAAATATTTTTGGGGCGTTAAAAGTATCCTAAGTGTTAATCTTGATTTAAAACTAGGTTTTAAATTATATACATACTCCAAAATATCAAGCTTTTGCACTTATAACATTAGTAGGACTTAGTATCACGCCTAAGCTAACGCGTGACATTCAGTCTTTTGCAACAAACTGGCAACAAAATAACTGACTTCGTCAATATTCAAAGATTTTTAGGGCGTTAAAACAATTCTACGTGAAGTATTCATCTTCAGGTTGCAAACTATGGCTAATTTATCAAAATCCATTCTCTATTTTGGCATGAAAGAATTGCAAATATTACACCGTCACGAATTTTCGAAATACAATGTTAGTTCGATCTAGTAGCAAAAACAAGTTTAAAAATTAAAAGTGTGGAAATATGGATGAATTTAAAGCGTTATTCGTAATACCTTTACATTAAACGGAACTTTGTAACAACTACAAATATAAACGGGTTAGTTTAACAACACAAATATAGGAATTCTCCGCGTTTCGTACAAAATACAAGCAAATAAATGTTTGCTCCTATTGTGCTACGAACCGTGCATTCACAATAACATATAAACGGAATATTTGTATGTATGCACAAAGCACGCTATGTGCTCTTTGATTTTACATGTTAAAGCACCACTTTGAAATGGATTTACATCGGACCAAAATTATATTAACTGATCTAATACAATAACGAAACAAACTAAAATAGCGCGAAGAACACGACACGATAATTCACACACGGTAATTTGAACTAAGCAGAGCTTGTACTATAGTAACCAAATCTATACTAATATTATAAAGCTGAAGAGTTTGTTTGTTTGTTGGTTTGAACGCGCTAATCTCAGGAAATACGGGTCCGATTTGAAAAATTCTTCCAGTGTTAGATAGCCCATTTATCGAGGAAGGCTATAGGCTATATTTCATCATGCTACGACCAATAGGAGCAGAGTATAAGTAAAATATGTTACAAAAACGAGGAAAATTTTGACCCATTCTCTCTTATTGGACGCAAGTGAAGTTGCGCGGGTCAGTTAGTAACTGATAAACATACTTATACACTTCTAAGGGTCAGAACAAATACTCGTGCTTATCACACAAAGATTTGTCCCGGGTGGGATTCGAAACCGCCCCACGCGGTACTAAGGTTACTGCGGCGAGATGACCACTTTAACCACCGCGCCAAACGTGCAGTTTCGTACATTATCTTCAAGGCTATACATTTTAATGGCAGTATAATACCCACCTGGCTAATCCATCGTTGTACTCAAGTACTTGAGAGTTCTCGCGGTTCGTAATCCGACCCGCAGAATTTGTGGGTGACGGGTAAACACATACGGCAGTGTATTGCAACCGTTGACGCTGCGGTTTTAACGCTTGTGAAACTGTTTGGAACAAAAGGCATAATGGAATGCAAACTGCTAGTTTGAGTTATATTATCGTTTTTTTCGGGGTTTTATAGCGATTGAGTATTTTCTTCTCACGCTAAAAGCAATTGATACGTATTATAATTAAACTCTAGGCATGTTATAGGTTTGCCGCGTTGGCTACAAACCTGTTAAAAATAGTTGTAAGGAAGAACAATAAATTTTCTTTTTAATAGGGCGACGACCTTGTTTTAGTAAAGCACTCAGTACAGTGGCCTTGTACAAAAGTTTATACAAATACAAATCTTTGCACTAATAAAATATTGAAAATATCATAATTATATACACGTATAAAACAGCTTACTATAGAGAAGAGAAGAATACAAAACAGTTAAGAAAATAAGCATTTAAAAACAAAAACTATTTTAGAACTCTCTACATACGGGCTCAATTATCAAACAACATAAGTTTGAAAGTTAATTACTCTTAGGTTTGATATGAACTATAAGTGCAACGGCTACTGGGCGAAGTTTAATTAGATTTTTCAGTTAAGAACTTTATTTTCAGATTGAATTCAAAACGAAGTGTATGAGAAACTACACAACCCGTTATGGAAATTTCGACGTATCGATTCAATTCTTTAACAAAATTATGTTCAGACCCAAGTCACTTAGCTTATGGTGGATAGGAAGCAAAATTATAGGTAAAGATGAATAAAGAAAATAACTCTCAAGCGTAAAACTTTAACTGGCTAACTGTGCGGGAATTTGACAACATTGCCTATCTATACTAATATACTAATATAATACTATATACTATATAATAAAGCTGAAGAGTTTGTTTGTTTGTTTGTTTGTTTGTTTGTTTGTTTGTTTGTTTGAACGCGCTAATCTCAAGAACTACTGGTCCGATTTGAAAAATTCTTTCAGTGTTAGATAGCCCATTTATCGAGAAAGGCTATAGGCTATATAACATCACGCTACGGTCATAAGGAGCGGAGTAGCAACGAAAAATGTTACTAAAACGGGGAAAATGTTGACCCATTCTCTTAGGTGACGCAAGCGAAGTTGCGCGGGTCAGCTAGTTTGAAATATATCCTGTTAAAGCTCATTTTAAAACCTAATAACGAAAATCCCGTTACTTGACAAGTGCAAATAAGTAATGAAAGTCTAATCCGAAAAACTCTTCTTTTTCTTTTTATCGTATGGTTAGTTGTCAACCTAGTGTCAAAGTTATTCAAGCCAAGGCCTTTGACATGGCTTAACGACTGTTATCTTAGTAGACAACAACCGGGACCGACTTTTTACGTGCTCTCCGAAGCACGGAGACGCCCGGTTCAAATACCACTACGCGGTCACCCATCCATAGAATGTCCGCGCTAAAGTTTGCTAAACCCACAGATCGTTTACCGATGGGTGAGCGCAACTGGCTATGGGTACCCTGTGTCGAAAAACTCTAAGATGACCATTATTTGACTTGTTTTTTTTTTCCTTTCTCATTTTTCCCTTCCCCATAATAAGGATCGCCGCGTTCCCATACAGAATATATTCCCGTATATTTCTTATTTCACTATACATGACGTTAATAAGTTAATCTCGGCACGAAGCATAAACAACATTACGTCACGAGGCGAACTCTGATAGAAATTTAATACAATCAACACTTTCATACATGTTGTAACTACATTATTATAGAGTTATGTGATCTGAATAATTATTAGACATAATTTTTGATTATAAATATATTACATCATAATAATTCAGTCGTTGTACTTACATGCAAGTTTGTACCTGAGTTGATAACAGTCACCAGTGTACCACAATTTCATAAAGACAATATTACAATAATTCAGTAGTTTTAACATAACATATGACTCACAATGTTTTAAAAAATAAGCAATTTAAAGAATAGTGGCTATCAAACGGCTTTCAACTGAGATACACATTAGCATGCCTGCAAACATGCAAAAGTCTGTGTGTCTATTACATTCAAAGCACAATTCGATTAATTAATCTGGAGTTGGTTAATCTAGAGGTCTCAAGTGCGATTCCCAGGCTTAGCCGGCGCCTGCACTTGGCCAGCGTGGCGGACTCGAGGCCTCACCCGTCCACCATTACGAGAAGAGACCCTTGCCCAGCAGTGGGACAGTAAAGGGTTACATTTATTATATTCTCAATAGCAACTCAAAGTTTTGCTACTCGTCCAACAGCCTATCTATGACCAAATAAACCAATTACCAAAACACAATCCCCAATCAATGAGTTTCCGCTTTCGTGCACTTTCTTACAAAATCCGTAGAAAATTGCATGGAGTGGCAACGAGACCGCTAGATCGATGCTGTCGCCAGCCAACCGTGGCTTGCATGTGCTCTGAGCCGTGAGCGACCGAAAATTGTTGGAAAATCACACAATAGCCTTTAAACAGATAACGAGGGAATTTGATAAAAGGATAGTGATATTAGTAATACAAAACTGCAAGGTTTTATATTACAAATTTGCATTATAAACCATGCGTAAGCGTAAAGCAAAATTAGCTTTAAACTAATTAAGTCCCAAATCCGCACTTGGTCAGCGTGGTGGACTCAAGGCTGTATACCTCTCCCTCATTTGGGAGGAGGCCATTGCCCTGCAGTGGGACAATAATGGGTTAAAAAAAAGTTAAAACTTTTAAGAACCTGACTTTTTTCCAATGTGTTGGTCTTGGTCGCGTAAATTTGCGTTTAGGATACCTTTTGCATTGTAGTATTATGTGCACAAGTCATGATCATTAACAACTTGAGATTATTTCATTATTTTATTGCTATGCACGCTTTCAAGGGCGATATAGTGCCTTAGTCCAGGACGGACGTCCTGGACTAGGGCTTTCTGTTTTTTTTCTAACATTTATGCAAATACTACAGCTAAATGAACCTTAATATTCGCGTAAATGTTTTAAAGTCCTTATGGCATAAAATGTAATGGCCGATCCAGATTCGGTGTTTATAAAATGGGAGGCAAAAAAGACTCTCTTTTTCAGAAGCTTTTGAAAAACACTACGTCTGATTGCCGAAGTATTCATCCAAAAAAAAACCAAAAGCGAAAAAAATCTTGTACAGTGTGATTCTAAAAAAACCGGACAACCTTTTCACCAATTTTTTGGCTGTGAAAACTATAGTGGCAATTGCAGGTCCGTTTTAGAATTTCATTCAACATTTTCACGTGAAATCGCGCTGTCGTTTTTGTATGCTTCGAAAATAGTAGTGCGAACAAAATATGTACACTATCGTGGTACAAAGAGCATCTGTTAAAGACCAGTGTCAGAATTTTACTCTGAAAATTGCTGTATTGTTTTTTGCTACAGTTTTGAGACACTATTTTAATTGTCAGTGGTTGCTTGTATTCTCCGAATTCGATGTATTTTTACCTTATTTTTTATGTAATTATGTTTGTACGCACTTCTATTACAGCCAATTATTTTTTCTAATCTATGGGATGTTGTTGTCTGACCTGACTAAACCTATGCTTCCTAAATATTGATCTCATACCCTATCCAATCCAAAACAGTTAATAAGCTTTTCGCAACATTCGTATTAATATTGAATATGGATTACAAAGGACAAACTCAAGCAATTCCTTGAATTTTTGACATTGCTCGAAGTTTCAAAATTGACCCTGGCCAACTTTCAAAACAAAGCCTGGGTGCTTATCACGTATCTCAGTTGGCAACTAGTGTACGTCAAATTGATGATCACTATCCAGTGTTTCGACGTAACGTGGTAAGCACTATAATCTAAGGAAGAAAACGTTGTACAGCATAGTGGCTTTCAAATAGTTGTCAAGTGAGATACTTGATAAGCGCCCAGGCTATTTTCGAAACTTCTATATTTTTTACAATATCATACACCATGCCAAACCCTTTGTGACTTCATATCAAACAAAAGCAATCCAAAAAATACACTGTCGAGCTAAAAAAACACACAACAACCATCACGCCAAATTTACCCCAGGAGAGTAGCAGAGGTCTGTAATTAATTGCGCTCGCATCAAAGCTACGGACCACGGTTGGGTTAACGGCAAAGTGCTCAGGTACAAGATTAACCTAAATTGATTTTGGGTTTTGGTTGCAAGGCTTGCATGAGTTTAAGTTATTGTAGCAACATACTTTTTAAAGAAGTAACATTCTTTGGCCTGTGTCCATTGCAGCTTATTCAGGTGGCATCAGATAGAAGAATATCTGTAATGAAAGAACATATTCGTTCGTGGCTTAAAAGGCCTATGCGGGAGTGACAATCACGATCGCATATTGACTTCAGGAGGCCTGCGCCAAAATTTACTTATTATTTTCAGCCCATATTGTCCCACTGCAGGGCAAAGGCCTCCCTTCCCTCTTTCTATCTATCTCTGTCTAAAGCTATTTCGTGCCAATTTTTAGTATGAGAGTCCAATTCATCTCGCCATCTCTTTCTGGCCTCTCTTTTTTTGAAATTAACTTAATCATATTTTATTATTATTCAATCATTTTTGGCATGTGAGTAGAACTGGCTATAAGCGTCTCAATATTCGCAATACTTTGTAAAAATCACTTTCAAAAGACCAAATACTTACTTTCAAAATGTAAAATCAACAAAGTCTCAAAGGCCTTTGTTCTGGTGGATCATTTGTAAATGATCGGTCATGATAGTTGCTGGGTTTATCCGTGTGGAATCATTCGATGCACACAAATGGCCTGCTACAATACTGAGTGTCGTTGCTACGGTTTCTGATTATACGGACCACTGGGTTTAGTCCTTTTATAATATATAGTTTTAAAATGTAAAACGTATTTAAAGTTGCATCTTTATCATTGGGCTAGCAGCGACAAAAAAATTGTAGCTGCAGAAAAAAGTGTAATTTTCGTAAAAATACTGATTTGTTGCTATTTCAGTTTTTTTTTTCTTCTATTCTTTGGGGTCGTATTTCTGATTATATAAGAACAAAGGTCACTGAACACCAACTTGATAGCAATTTAGTTACTTAATTGTTTTGCAACTAATTACAAAAAACTATTGAATTGAATAACTTATTTGCTTTACTCTCAAAATTGTCTACTTCCAAACTCCCTCTCCCTCTCTCTACCCTCCCTCTCTCTACCCTCCCTCTCTCTTTCTCTTTCATGCTAAGTATCCCACAAGGTAGTGGGATCACCTTTCCCAATATTTCCCCTCCACTTTGCTCGACCCCTTAACAAACTCTCAATAACATTACTACATTAATATCTTTACATAATCAAACACAAGAACATTAATATAACTAAAATCCACTCTCAAATATTATTTCTGTCGAAAATCCCAAGCTTTTAGTTTTCTTCTTTTAATTATAAAAAGCGTTATTTCACTGCCAAAATTCTGTTCACTCTCGTGTTGTCATCTCACGAACTTTTACACTCAACGTTGTGGCCCGAGGCTACTTCTGGTGTAAAAAATCAACTGGTATAGCCCTTTAATTAAAATTGTGTAAAAACTGGTCGGTCGGCTGAAACAATAATTTTTTTAATACAATAGGGAAATTGGTTACGACTTTCAGTCAAATGTAAGATGGAGTTGAAGAAGGTTTGATTTTGGGAAAAAAATATTGTGTACATTCGTCTGTTTAACACTAAATATAACCTATAACTGTCTCACTGCTGGGCAAGGGTCTCCTCCCGTAATGAAAAAGGGGTTAGACTTTGAGTCCACTCCGAGCAAGTGCAGGTCGGGGATTTCGCATACCTTCAAGAACCGTTCTAAAGAACTCCCAAGCATGATTTTCTTCACCGTTGGAACAAGTGATCATTATTTCTAATACACGGATAACTCCAAATAAGTCAGTGTGTCACTTCACTTTTTTATGACGACTTTAAATAGGATTGATCTCGTGAAACCTATTCACTACCATTGATCACAAAATCTAAAATAAAATTGTTCCTGAAGTTTAGAATTTCATTCGAATAACCCTTGAAAACTCAACGCACATGAGTTTTCCCGAGGGACAAACCAACCTTCTAAGTTGACCAATTAATGTTCTAACAAAGCTATAATCCTTTCACAAATATATTCGCAATTCAATTATAAGTACTAATCAAATCGCTGGGACAGTCAGGAACTTGGAACAAACAAACCATTCAATTACATCAACTGAGTAAAGTAATCAATTGAGAAATTCTGTATATTTTCATTGAAATATTGCTGACATTCAATATTTTGAGTTGAAAATATATTTTTGAGAGTAATTTAGTTTATTTTGAAAGCGTGATTGTAATGATTGTTTCTATTGATGTCAATAATTGAGGACTAAAGCAATTGACACGTTACTTATCAGTTCAGTTTCGGAAAGCACGTTAAATTGTAGGTCCCGGCTGTCATTTTCAAAGATTTTTGTTACAGAACACAGTCGTTACCAGCAGTCAGACGTTTAAAAAGTCTAACTACCAGTCTTTGGTTAGACTGGTTGTCGCAAGAGTCGAATTTATTCAAACGGCGTAATTGTCAACCCTTCCAATGCCTTGCTAGTCGCCCACTGTCGTTTAAAATGAAACATGCATTCAAAATGCCCAGTTTTTCATACCCCAATGGCAGCATTTACCGAAGCTAATCGTTTAAGTACAAACAGCATATGGCTAACGGTCCGTATTGGCCAGACAATAGCCGAAATGACCGGAGCTTGGACAATAACGTCACGTAAATGAGGCCGTACGGATTACAGACGATTCATTTAAGTTTTATAATTGGACAGAAAGTATTTTATGATTTTAAAGGCTGAAATAAAATATCAGATTATGAAAAAAGAAATAACCATTTAGTAAAGCTACATATATGTATTTATGTGTTTCCACTAAGAATTTTTCCAACCCCTAATTGCATTTTTGTTCGAAACCGATATTCAACAATATTTTAAAAGAAAATTGACCCCTAAATAATGAAAGCACATACTATCCACAAAATATATCAAATGACATCAAATCTATCTACCCTTTAAATTTCAATAATTCGACAATCAATCTCTACTGAAAAAAAGAATATATATCGCGCTTTGACGCCAAAATGCCTGATTCAATTTTAATAAAATTACAAAATATGTGCTACAAAATTACCTTATTTCTATTAAAAACACTAACTAATATAAAATAGCTTAATAAAATTGTCTCTGTCGTTTACAATGTCCCGTCCAGTAGGTAGTTAATTGAAAGGGCAGGACACTAAGTGCATTTGTGGCAAAGGTCAAAGGTCAGTTTGAGGTCAACGGAGGCTCTTACGTGACCTCGTGATACATTTGTGTTTGAGAGCCGTGAAGATATAGGTAGTAAAGCAACTAATATGTGATTTTGTGAAATATTTTTTTGATATCATAGAACTTTAAACCTTATTTACCTATTTAACATGTATTGACGGCATGTAATCTCGCAAATGCGCACTTGATCAGCGTGTTCAAGGCATAACCTCTCCCTCGCTCGGGAGATGGTATGTGGCCATATTTTTCGGCTGGCGATATTTGACAAGGTACCTTTGTTAACTAGAAAAAACGCGTTCTATCTAAAACTGCTTTTAACTTAAATACGTTTTTGACGCTGACTATACACAGGGACAAAACTGAGACGAAAAAACGTGAAAATTATACAGCTGAACTGGCAGGATATTATAATAAAGCAAAGCTTCCTCGCGTCTCCAGTACCGCTTGTCTGAAAAAGCCTTAGAACTTTCAAGAAAATTAAGCGATTTCTACAATGAGTGGATGAAACGCATTTTATTAGTTCCAAGCAAAGGCCGGAGGATTTACGAGTGGCTAATAAAATTGCAATCTTGAAATTTATTGGTTCAAATTTTAGGAAGCCAGTTCCCAATGGTTTAAATTTGAAGAATGCTAATTTTGTCTTCGTATTAATTGCCTGGCTTCAAGATTTATTGCCGGTTTAATGAAAAAGCGTCTTTGTAACGCCATTTGATATCCATAAGGAATAAAAAAGTCGTTCGACAATTTTATTGGCTGAAGGCGCCTTGGTAATGCGAGACTTTGGTACATTGTTGTTAGTTTATAGGAATACATCGATTTACGAGTTTCTGTAGAACTAGAATTGTTTGTTTCACTGTTTTTATTTAAAAAATACTCGCAAGAGATAGACTTGTGCGGAGACAACTTTTACAAACATACAAATAAAAAAATGGAAATTATCTTGAAATCACAAAATGAATTACTTGCAATAATATCTTTTCCTGGAAATCGAGCCCCCCGCTTCACAATATAGTTATATTATTTCGATTACCTAACCCACTTCGATGACCATAGTGCCATAAACACATTCATTAAAATTTTAGAGCATTTGCACGGATTCCGCTATCGGAAACAAACAATTTTATTATCGTATTTATTGTCGAAGCGTAGCGATATTACTCTCAACATAAGAGAGACCTACGTTTCAAAGTACCAAATAATTACTTTTATCCATTATTTCAACGAAAATCTTTAATTTCTTTGTTATTACTAGTCAAAAAACAAAACAAAGACTTCTTTAATATCTACAGAAAAGGTTTAATTAACTGTCATGACACGACACAACAACTAATACTTTTATTCGTATACTCTTTTGTTTGACATCTTATTACGAAGAACCTCGGTTTAATGAAGTTAGACTGTAGGTTAATTAAGTAAGTAATCTACGTCTGTGACGTAGCGCTAGCAAGCGGTCACTGCTATGTACAAAGGAGCGATTTTGATCAGTGCCTCTAACGGTAACGATGGGAACAATTTTAGCAGTATAATTTAAAATGTCAAATTCTTGATACTCGATAGTACCGACTGTAGATAGATAATCGCGCTACAGGTCTAAGATACAAAACCAGAATAATCGTTTTGCTTGTATTTATTTTTTGATAAATAGTGCTTACCCCTGGAATTTAGGCGTTGGCTTTGTAAATCAATACAAATGCAAAATAGTCTGTTCTTCAATATGTTTGTAACTGTCTGGACAAGGTGTATATGAGATAGATAAGGTCAAAATTCCCACGAAAACAGAATCAACATTGTGTAAGCTCGAGCACAGTCGGGCCAGTTCGCTAGTGTTATTCATAAAATCCTACCTTTACCGAGTTAATTAAGAAGAACCGTAGTTCAAAAACTCAATTTAGCAAGAATCAATGTCGACAGGCTTCGAAAACTTCAACCAATCCGGGATTATCAAGTTTTGAAAGCTGAAAAGACATTTTTGGAAAACTAAGACCTTGTCCAAAAGAGGCGAATTCTCCGCGATTCCTTCACGCTAGTGTTCAGTATACAAGGAGCTTCGCGCGTATTATTAGGTCGGGGAAAAAGTCTTTTCGCATTATAGTATGTATGATCTTGCAGTAAAATCTTTTCTACACAAAAAGCTCGATATTTGGGCACCTCACGAGCTCACTGAAAGAAACCTAATGAACCGTGTACTCATTTGTGATTCTTGAAGCCAAAAATATTTTATTACAAGTTCATACATACTATAAGACTTTTTCCCCGACTTAATATTAAGTCGCGCGAAGCCTGTGAACGCGATGTATGGGTGCCTAGTATCTCGGTAACGTGTGAAGAAATTCGCGCGAACCGATTCGCGACGTTTCCGGCCCTTCTAGACGCAGTCTAATACTGATAAATATTATGACTTGGCTGCTGACTTGGAAAGAAAAAAGTAAAGTAAAGAAAGGGAAGAAAATGTTACAGTGTTTTTGGTAAATTTTGAAAAGAATTAACTAAGTTTTGAGAACTTTTGAGTGAGTTGACGTTTACTTAAGCGAAGTTTTATAACTGTTTTGGTGGTTAATTTACCGTATAATTCGATGCTGGTTAGGGAAAAATATACTACTTTGTTGTTACTTTAAAAAGCCTTAAAAATTTTCAATAACTTCCCATGCCCAATAGCTTGATGAAAAAGGATAATTAACTAACACTGATATAATAAAGTATCCCAAAGTATACTATCACCAAAACGAAATGAAACATTAAACTTATCGGAAATTGAACCTAACACTGCCACTAAAAGTTTACCTTTAATTTGCCAATGAGGCGTTGAACCTGGCACTTATTCTGTAAAAAGGCGATATCTTTGTACTATCGACTATCGTCAATCCTCCCTAGCGGGTGCGGCATGAACTATTTTTAAGTACATTTTAAATGTCATATTCACGATACTTGTTAGTATCGACTGTAGAAAATCACCCTACACTTACACCATACAAACCTATATACATAGTATAGCATGTATATACTATATAATATTTGTCAAATAACATCTTCTACCTCTCCATTTCAATTTGCCATAACATGTAATATCCCGCACTATTATGAAGGTCCGAATAGAAGTACATTCCCGTCCCCATGTCAGTGACCATGATATTCTAATATTCGTTCTCGTAAACGTTCGGACATTAAGGCTGCGATTCCATCAAAGATGTGCGGAGTAGCGAGGCGATGAGCGAGATAAATCTTAACCAATAAGTAGTATTTAAGTTTTGAACCGATTTTAAAAAGGTTCTCAATTCGTCTGCATTTTTAAAGGGCTCTTTTCAATATTTCTGGACAATTGTACAGATTGTTGAAGCGCGATTTCTAACATTTAGAATGGTGGTACGTATTTACTATGCAAATATTTTTTTATCAGTAGTTTAAGGATCGTACTATATGCGCTGATGTGTTACTAATAAAAAAATGGTTAAAATATTATTGACTGGGTATAGAATATAAGAGAATAAAGGTAGGCAAAAAAGAAAAATAAAAACAAATCTGATAAGAATTATCGTTTGTTTAGATGAGCTTAAAGGCATCCTAGCCTAGAATACGTGCAAAGAAAACACTTCATATTCGTATTTTATATTTGGACGCCTTCCTTATCTCAGTATAAGTATATATATTTTCCCTGCATATCTCATCTGTAGTGGAAAACCGACTTTAATATGATTGAAATATACAATGACGTTTTGAATTTCATCTCTACAAAATGCTCTACAAACTTGGTTTTGTAGTATTGTATGAATATGTCATAATAACGTGATTAATGAGGTTGTAAATGTTTGTTGATGACAACAGGTGTAATTTGTCAACGCATTCTCATATGTTTTGCATTCAGTATTAAATGTAGGTAATCTTTTATATTATGTTGCAAAAGTAAATATTTAAGTAAAATAATTGTGACTGCGTTTGCGTCGCGGTCGGTAAATGTCTGACTGCGGACCTCCAGGTCCCGGATTTGATTCCCATGAAGGACATACCCGTGTTTATAAAGGAGTAAATATTTGTTCTTGGGTCATGGTTTACTGAAAATATTATCCATCTGAAAGTATTCTAACCGAAAGTAATGTTTTCAGTAAGCCATGACTTAAGAACAATTACTTAATAATTTATAAATATGGGGGAAAGTGCTTATGGTCCTTTTTCTATTATTTGTTAAATCATTCTCAATAGTAGTCCTAAGTTGGCGAGCCTATTGCCAAATAACGGGCACGTAACTTATTACGTGCCCGTTATTTGGCAATAGGCTCGCCCCCTATTACAAGAGACTAACAATAAAATGACCGCGAAATGTGGGTGTAAGTCATGCACTTGCCTACACCATCGGGTATAACAAGCGTGATGTAATTTACCTGTATGTGATCGCCTTCAAAAAACTGTGCATATTATTTAGTTTCAAAGTGTGTTTTTCAGTATTCAAATTGTTGGTCAAGCTTCTCCTATTTGAAAAAGAAAATCATTTGTATTCCCTATCCTAAGAACATCATAAGCCTACATCATAAGCCATGTGTTTAAGACATGAGCTCATAAGTAGTGACGTCATACCTCGAATAGACCATTAAATCTTGATGGACGTACTTTATGTGTGTTTAATATGTTTATTGGCGTATGAACATTTATTGGACTAGTATGGTGTAGTATTAGTATGAAGATAAGTCGCATACAATATCCTGCTTAGGGTATTGAATTCGATTCACTTGATAGTAGTTATAAACTGTAGGTTTGTATTATTTTTTAATAAATATATCTTCTTAAATCTTATGTATAAAAATGAATCGCCAATCTAAGCGCATAAGTCAAGTCTCAAGAACCAATTCGACTTATTGTTTTTGTAAAATTGTGTTTAAGGCACGGGAAAGGTTTTTATGGAAAGTTAATACAAAAAAAAAGCGAATTCGTGAGCGCAGCTAGTAAATAAATAAATCTTGTAAAAGTATTCTATGTTTTTACTAAAAAAAACCTAAAGTTTATTACATAAAAATTAAAATCGACTTACATGTATAAATCGAACCCAGTAGCTAAAGTTGTAATTATAGCCATACTAGCTTTTACCCGCGACTTCATCCACCACCAGAAATTTCCCATGGAAATGCGTCATTTTCCCGCGGTAAAAAGTAGCCTATGTCCTTTCTCGGGTATCAAAATATCTCCATACCAAGTTTCATGCAAATTGGTTCCGTAGTTTAGGCGTGATTGAGTAGCAGACAGACAGACAGAGTTACTTTCACATTTATAATATTAGTATGGATATGGATTATGTCACTTTACACACAGCCCTAAAATACCATAAAATGGCCATCACTGACTAACCGAACTCAAAAAGCTGCGTAATTTTTTACCTGCAATATTCTTTAATTTAGTCTAACAACGCGGAAAGTCTACCCAAATAAGTGCTTAAACACATATTTATCAAAGTGCTCATAAGAGCACGTACGTATATGTTTGTCTAACGGAACCGGTTACAGGAAGGAAGTCCTCCGAAGGCTGTGTCTACACAACGCTAAGTCTTATGCACACATTTACATATTACTTTAAATTCGTACTATCGAACCTACGTGGCTCCTTGCGTGTAATTTAGGTGTAAAATAGTAGCTAGTATACCTACTAGCTACTATTTTTCACCTAAATTTAGGTAGGGTAGGTTTGACTCTGACTCTACTTTCATGCATAACTTCAAGATAATTTGTGCAGCGGTTTAGCAGATAACGTGAGACAGACAGACAGACTGCACATTTTAATATAAATATCAATTAGTATGAATTATAATCTATAAAAAAAATATAATTTTATTTTAAAGAATTGTTAAAAAGAAACGCAATATTACGAGTACTTTCCCAGCCTCGGGAATCAAACCTAAGATAATTTTATCCGCATTCCACACGATATCGGCTACGGCGCGGGCCAGTTTAATTGAAATCATAGCACAGTACAGTACAGGACTTTGTTTATAGTAGCCAAGTGTGTGCACAATGCACAGGTACGCTCTCTCATAGTCCGGTGAGACCGCTAAACCGACACGACCAGGGAGAGGACAGGCGCAGGACCGACGGCTTAGTGTGCTTTCTGAGGCATGGAGGTTTACAACCTCAACTTCCTAACACAGGGCAATAATTTCTGAGATTCTTTAACAGAGAACTCAGGTAAGACTTATTTACCCGACCAGGGGTTCGAACCATAGCTCTTGCGGCAGTTGTATACGCTACCGCTAGCTACCTTCTTATACTCCAAAGATACTTACAATATAGATAATTATATTGAATGATATTAGCATAAACGTTATACACACAGCTCGCTAGTTTACTAATCAGTGAGATGAATGACCAATCAGTACAGACACAAACCGCCCGGATACCCGGATGTTTAGTTCAATGCGCGTGGTCGAACAGATTACAAACAACTCTATATTATAAATCGTATAACTATGTGAGAGTAGCAGATGTATAATACCTTGTAATGTAAAAAAAAATCCTTGGATTAAAGTGTTATCTATCTATCTATCTTTCTTATCTATATACTTCCAACTATGTTGGAGTCGGCTTCCAGTCTCACCGGATGCAGTTAGATACCAGTGTTTTACATGGAGCGACTGCCTATGGATCTCTGGATCCTGGATCTCTGGTACCCAGTTACCTGGGTTATATTATAACACGATACCCTTCATTAACACTGGTTGTAAGACTTTCAAGCTTCGTACTACTGTTACCAACTGTCAAAGATCTTCGAAAATGACAGTCGGGACTCCCAATTTTAACGTGCCTTCCGAAACACGGAGGAGCTCGGAATGCGTAAGATGATCAATTAATCATCCACCCACAGAACAACCTCGGCAAGCGTAGCTTAACCTCAAATATAGATCCGCGCGGCTGTTGCTAACTAAGCCACGGACTCTTCACAAATGTCCCTATAAAACTAATGAAATACTTCATACCTGCATGAATTTAAATTGAAACAGAACACCCACGCACTCATAACCATTTCGATACATTAACAAGCGGTTAGCTTAGAGGCAAATTCAATTAATGGTACGGCTATTATTACGGGTCTAATGCAAGCCCGGATGAAAACAAAACAATGTGTATTGAATCAACCGGTAGGCTTCGTTGTGAGACGCGGCAGTGTGAGAGCCAAGTCTCTAAAAATTATATCAAGTTCGTATCTTATATCATAACTTTAAGTATTTGCTTTTAGAGCCTTGCAAGTTTACTGGTTACACTTTATATCTCGTTTGTGTACTTTGAAGATAATTTAGAAACCAAATAACAGCAAGGCATACGACTTTGAAATGATTGAGCCTAAAATCAAACAATAATATACGGATGTGTACGGTACTAAAATGAAAATCTCATTTTTGTACATTTGTAAAAAAAATTGCGCAAACAATAATTAGTTTAGTCGGTATATAACACTGCTGCCTTGCTACACCAACAATAGTCTTAATCTAATTTTGGCCTTCGACAATCTTAGACACCACTTATGTAAAACAAAGTAATAAATATTTAACTGTAAAATTTACCAGTAATTTCAAAGGAAACTTGGCTCCACATTGCCATTTCACAATTTAATTCGTACGCAATGTGCGTCAGTGTTACGCTTCATCCGTCCCAAATGTTTTGAACGACAACTGTTTCAATGTTATTGTAAATTAATTGTTTTGGCCACCATTACCATTCAGTAGAGCCGCTTATTATTTTGTTATACTTACGGTAAAGGTTGTTATGTGAAATATTATAAAAAGTATCTGACATAACAGAAAATATAAGATGTATCTAAGAAATTATTAATATCAAAGGATTATTATAGCACATAATTTTGATAAAGTACGTTGTTAACATAAATTCGTATTGTAGACTATTATAAACTATATTATTAACTAATTTGTGTAGAAAGATTACAATATTCTTTGAATAACGACTATTTTTGACAGGTTATGTAAAGAGAATACGTGAAAAAAATCAAACACAATCATATCTGACAGTAAAAAAGTCGGAATTTAAACAAAAATTAAGATCTTTATTAATTCATTGCATTTTAGGTTACCTTACTTTTCATATCACTTCATAAGCCTTATAAACCTCTAATAAAACAGAAAACTAAACCGCACTATCGTATTACTTTTACCCAGAACTCCTCTGAAGCAATTAACAGAGTAAACAAACGTAGAGAAACATTTGAAGATAATCTTTCACAGAAACAGACATGATTAGTTAGTTAATCTTAGTTGTACAAGATACATATTAATCTACCCCTCGCGTGCTACCCTGTAATACATCAAATACAAACCATACATAAAGCAAACGTATAATTTATACCCCTTCATCCCTAGCAAAAATATAGTACAGTTGAGGGCAAGAATATGTATACAGCTATTTTTACAACGCAATTTTTTCATAGCTGTTGACCGCTATGACTGTGGGCAGGTGATTCTCACACGATACAAATATTTATATTATCAACACATAGTAATTTTGAGACTGGTTGTACTTTGTGATCATTATTTTTATGCTTGTTCATATAAGTCGATGTAAGACAAGGTTTAAGTGCAAAGGTTAGCTATATTTATGATAAAAGAAAATAAAACTATTTGATTTCTAAAATACTCTACAATCACTATATTTTAACAATGAAAGGTAATTAACAATAGCAAAAGTAATTTTAGTTTAATATAAATGGGACGCTTTATAAAGACAAAGAGCTCATATCGGCTACGTCTTGCAAAAAGGTCAGGCCCATAGTGCTCGTAGCCGTCGCGACGGACCTTTATGTCAAGATATATCGATTAGAACGATCAAGGGAAGTTTGTAAGGATCGTGTATGGGAAAAGAGGCATGTACTTATTATAAGTATGTATAAATATATAAAAGTGCATTTGAAAATGTGTATTCAATATATTTACATATTTTTGCTCGTGACTGTACCCATGTTAATCCAGAAGGGATTTGGCGACAGCTGTGTCCTTATGAAGTTATAAAGGAAAAATAACCCTTTTTCACGGTACAGTTTTAACCCTCGGTAACCCTCGGTTTACGTAATGTTCGTGTTTATTCGCAAAGTCATGTGTTAGGTTTTATTCATTCTTTATTCAAAGACTTCCGGACTAAGAATTTTAAGAGTTGGCGAACGTATAAAAAAGGATTCGAATTCAACCTGTCTCGGTTAAAATAAATATCTTCTCTGAAAAAGCTATCGACGATACTCGGTGCAAATATATGTAGTAACCAATTGCTTTAATTTTGTATGAAAGAGATATTGATGCCGGTTTTCTTGTTTGAAAAATCTGGCGAGAATAAATTTCTAATTTAATAAATTGTGATTAATTTACAATCATCACTGTCACTGCACCTTACAAAACAATATTCTTTGCCACGTTAGTCTGCCTGTTCTCAAGATAAACTCAAAATCTTCTGAACCGTTTACTATGTGGTTTGCATCAATAGATAGATGATTCTCATGGCAGTTTTTACGTGTACTTTAATGTTAAAGGTTCGTAGCCGGGGCCGGCCGCTAATATTTTTAAGAAAGTACCTAATGTTTGTATTTTTAAGCAAACGGTCTTATAATTTATCGCATCATCACTTTAAAATGTGTTTTATTTACACGTTTCATCCTTACATATTAGGTGGGGGAAAGAATCTTTTCGCATTAAAGTATTTATTTATTTATTTATAGTATGTATAAACTTGTAATAAAATATTTTCTCTACACAAAAAACCTCGATATTTGGGTACCTCACGAGCTCACTGAAAGAAACCTAACGAACCGTGTACTCATTTGTGATTCTTGAAGCCAAAGAGATTTTATTAGAAGTTCATACATACTAAAATGCGAAAAAACTTTTTCCCCGAACTAATATAATGTAGCAATAGAATACTAAAAAGCACCCTTTTCTTTCCAGATCTCCCGAAGACCATGTCAAACCGCATCGTGTCAATTCTCGGTCTATTCGAGCTGTCTATCGGAGACTCTCCCAGAGCTGATGGTGTCTCAGAACTGGCTGCGGCCAGACTGGCAGTAGACCACGTCAATAAGAGAGGTCTACTGCCTGGTTATAGACTGCATTTGATCACTAATGATACAAAGGTATAGTATTTTGAAAAGACTGTTATTGTAGACTAGCTTTTACCCGCGACTTCGTCCGTAGTTTGTGACTTAAGACAGAATTTTCATAGAGACTTTCATCCCCTATTTTATCCCCTTGGGGGTAGAATTAACCAAAATCCTTCGATCCTTAGCGGATGCTAACATTATACATGTTTTCTTCTGTTTTGAAATATTCTCAAAGCTTCAAATTTGAGAGTAGGCTTGCTCTTTATCACATCTAAATCCATTTTTTAAGCATTGGCTGTCCCTCTGCTCAGCAAAAGTGTCCCCACAAACCGAAATGCTTATTTTATTTCCAAAATTGTATTGAGCAAACATTTTTAGCTGTAATTAAAAAATACAGGTAACTTTATATCATATTTTGGTACATTAAAGTTTTATAGAACATGCGTATTCCCCTGGTATGAAAAAGGTTGGACCACAGGCTTTCTATTAATAAAAGCGCTTTTTAAAACCTTCTTCTACTCATATTTTTGTGTAAAATCTCAAAATTGAATAAAGTACGATAATATGACTTTGTAAACTTGTGTGTAGTTTTTTTGTTCACAATTTCGGTTAAATTAGTTCTGAAGAAAGTGTGAATTAGTTTCTTAGCTTAAAATTAGTTTGAAACAACAGATTGCGAATAAATCACATGAGGTTAAATTAAAAATAACATTTTGTGCGGGTAATATTAAAGTATTTATAGTTTATGAACCAAACTTGTAATGAACTCTAGATGATAATCGTGCTAGTAAAAAATGGTAGTGTTTTGAGTTCAAGTACAAAAGAGAAATTTAAGTTATTCTTTTTGCTATCAGAGTCATGGATGATCTATACTTAATACTTAAAAGCTGAAGAGTTTGTTTGTTTGTTTGTTTGTTTGAACGCGCTTATCTCAGGAACTTCTGGTCCGATTTGAAAAATTCTTTCAGTGTTAGATAGCCCATTTATCGAGGAAGGCTATAGGCTATATATATATCTTTACGCTACGACCAATAGGAGCGGAGAACCAGTTAAAAAATGTTACAAAAACGGGGGAAAAAATCAATCTTTCTCTCTAATGTGACGCAAGCAAAGTTGCGCGTGTCAGCTAGTATTTAATAAGTTTGTTGGTTTCTCTAGGAACTTACCTCTCTGCCTTAATCCTTCTCTTAAGAACTAACCCTTTAGACCAGGCGCTTCTTTCAGCATCAGTATTCCTACAGGCAGACGCACGCATCAGGATATTATATCTTGGCCTGCTACAATGCCCTTGAATAGGATATATTGGAAGGATATCTAGAGCCTATGCTCCAGCTATGCGCAAGTGCTCATCATCTAAATGGCTTAGTAGTGGTTTCGCCCTAATTCTGTTCGCCCGGATCGGGCGAATGAACTACTTCCGATTTTTAATATATTTTGGGGCCAGTTTCGCCCGAAACAAATTTAATAGCGGGCGAATCGGGTCAAACAAAATTCACTAATGTACTATTCGCCCAAATACCTATGCCTCAAAAAATAAGCCATTATTTAATAATAAAATATTAAACTTTATACAAAAAAGTACAGTTGCGTACACAATTGTTACTTAGGTACATTAAATTTTATTTGGTGAATCTGGTTTTATCTGTATGTCTTATATTATGTGCTCAACAAATCAGCTATTGATTAAAATTGAATGTATATAACTACTCATCATCCTAGCGTTTTTCGCGGTTCCATCCTCACCTTTCGCTTTGGAACCTAGGGTCCGCTATCTAATCTAAACAAAGGAGAATGGGCACCTTTGGGCGGTCGGCGGCCATTAATGAAAGTAGTGTCAAATGAAAGAGATAATACCTAGGAACAACTTTTACTAAGAACGTTTCACTGTAATCCATTTAGGAAACATTGGGGATATTGACATGTAAATATAATGGAATTTCATAGAACATAAAAGCAATTACTTCGTGTGTGTAATGCGTTTTGATAAAACGCCACCTTATTACTCGTATATGTTACTGTAAAAGCCCGAACTCTGGCAAATCCTAAGATTTTCCGGTAAAACCTAAGATTTACCAACTCGCAATGGTAAAAGTCCGAACAAGCCGGAGTTTAAAAACTATGTTACGGTATATAAAAAAATCCTCCTTCATAACTATGTTTATAACTATTTCACGGTATAATTATATACTGTGACATAGTTATAAAGAAGGAGTTTTGAGCACAGCGACATGGGTAGGTTAGGTTAGAAGGCTAAGGTGGGAGCGAACGAAGCAAACTCCCACCTTAGCCTTCGTGGTTATTTTTTTTTAACCACCCAGTAGGAGGAGCCCCGCGAAGCGGGGCTCCGGCGACATCTCGACATCATCAAGTGAATATAGGTAAAAGTTCGAAATAAAATAATTATTCGGACTTTTACCATTGCGAGTTGGTAAATCTTAGGTTATACCGGAAAATCTTAGGATTTACCACCGTTCGGGCTTTTACAGTAACATATATACCTCTATTTTGCATTCCAGGCTTTGTTTATTCCTTACCTGATAACTTGGCTTTCGTTTTTGGACTAATTGATACTGTTTTTGCTGTTGGGATTTTGTTGAACATGGCAGATAATCATTATTATTGTTCATGTCTGAGTGGAAGGCGCATTTAGGCGTATTTAGGCTGTACAAGAAACCAAACTGAAGAGATAAGAGTAAAGCATGACCACTGGAAATGTAATACAAAGTCTTTTGTATCACATCGTAATACTATGATTGTTCGAAGCGCTCATAACAGTTGTGCTCACCGGTCGGTAAACGATTTGTTGGTAAAGCAACCCTTGGCGCGATCAATATATAGATGGGTGACCGCATAATAGTATTTCAACTGAGCGTCTTCGTACTTCGAAGGGCACGTAAATAGTCGGTCCCGGTTGTTGTCTACTAAGCTAACAGTCGTTAAGCCATGTCAATGGCCTTTCGGGCGGCTTGGACAACTTTGACACTAGGTTGACCACTAACCATACGACAGAATAGAATAGACTATGATTGTGCGATTTTCAATCATGTCTATTTATATGCGATATATAAGAAATGGTACTTATTATCTAAGCTCCGAGTATAAGCCAGAATATGTTTTTAAACTTTTTAAAGTGCTCAAAACAAAAATGTATTTTACGCGTCATATAAGTGCGTCGCGGCGATAAAACTTCTACGCAGTAATTATAGGACCAAACTACATAAAAAAAAAACAAAATCAAGTTTGGCCGCGGATCGCCCAGGCTCCATACTATTTTGCCCATTCTCCTTTGACGGAATATCCTATTCTCAACGTATCCAGGCTTTCTTGAAGAAACATTAAACATAAAATAAATTATATATCAAATTTCACATCATTCATGTGTGCACTTTACGCAGTTATGTGGTTATACTGTCAGTATTTTATACCCACTAAACCAAATAATGGGTAACACACTGCACAATTTGCAAACGTGTGACTGAGACAGCATTATACTACTATCTTTTGTGTTCTTGTGGGTGCGTTTATGCGGTAAGTACAATATTTTCTTTAAAAATATTTATACACTGTGCGCTCGACTGTACTACGTATTTTGTCAGAGGCATAATAGTATTTGGGCGAATAATCCATTACTAAATTTTACTTGACCCGATTCGCCCGCTATTAAATTTGTTTCGGGCGAAACTGGCCCCAAAATATATTAAAAATCGGAAGTAGTTCATTCGCCCGATCCGGGCGAACAGAATTAGGGCGAAACCACTACTAAGCCATTTAGATGATGAGCACTTGCGCACTTGCGTGGGATGCAAAAGGGGAGGCCTTAGTATCTACCAAATTTTGCCAATATTGTAACCTTACGTTTTATCCCACAGTGCGACCCAGGCGTGGGCGTGGACCGGTTCTTCCACGCACTTTACACGGAGAGGGACTCCAGAATGGTGATGCTGCTCGGCACAGCTTATTCTGAAGTCACTGAGAGCATCGCAAAGATTGTACCTTACTGGAATATTGTGCAGGTAAGATTGTTTTATTATTTTAAGATAACTCCCGCACTAAGAATTGCTCTTGTGTCGCGGGGACTTTTACAAACAAACAGCGGACACAAAGTACAACCAGACCCAAAACAATTATATTATGCCCAATGAGTAATGTTTCACGCAATCAAAAGGTCGCAAATGCAAGTTACATTAATTGCAGTTACCGATAAACTCAGCATACAACTCACTCATAACTCAGCATACTAATAGCTAAAATGGTGTAACACTTCATTATAGTTTTGTATAAAAAATATGCGTCTTTTCATAGTAAGGGGTAATAAGGAAACCACTAA
Organism: Anticarsia gemmatalis; assembly: GCF_050436995.1. Classification (NCBI taxonomy): domain Eukaryota; kingdom Metazoa; phylum Arthropoda; class Insecta; order Lepidoptera; family Erebidae; genus Anticarsia; species Anticarsia gemmatalis. The sequence goes on along the minus strand of NC_134753.1, from coordinate 1,750,837 downwards.
GTCTTAAAAAAAATTTAGAACAATCAAGTCTACCAACAAACACTTTCAGGATTAGCCATTTCTGAAATCGATTTCATCTATGTTTGGACATCAAGACTACCGAAAACATATTTTCATACATTACTCATACTTAAAAATCTAAGTAGGTACCTTTCGATTCCTTAATATTTCAACAGGACAACTTTATAAAAGACTTCAGCTATTATAAATTTCACCTCACATACCTTCTAGTTACGTGCAAGTTAAATTCTTGATCGATAAAGTTTCAGATTAGTTTAATAGCGCCAGTTTGAATACGGTAGTTACGCTACCTATTACATAGAACTTGGGACACTTTACACAACACAGAAACGAGAAGTTAAAGCACTTTATGCTTTAATCGTTTTGCTATAGGTTTGTATGAAATACTAGGTAATTCACCCCGATTCTGCTCATGTGGTAAAATACCTAGGTCAAATATGGCCTGCCGAAAAATATGACCACTTACCATTATTCCACATCTCAACAGCATGTTGTTGTTAACCGACACTAGGCGACAAGCAGGGCACTAGAAGGGTTGACAAGTACGCTGTTCGGATACATGCGACACTAGCGACTATTCAGGTTATTACAATATTTATTTAACTTTTTTACTAGCTGACCCGCGCAAATTCGCTTGCGTCACATAAGAGAATCATAATTTTCCCCGTTTTTGTAACATTTTTCACTGGTACTCTGCTCCTATTGGTCGTAGCGTGATGATATATAGCCTATAGCCTTTCTCGATAAATGGGCTATCTAACACTGAAATAATTTTTCAAATCGAACCAGTAGTTCCCGAGATTAGCGCGTTCAAACAAACAAACAAACAAACTCTTCAGCTTTATAATATTATAGTATATAGTATATATAGTATAGTATAGATAGGAAATGTGGTAACTTTAGGCCCTAAGTCAATTACTTTTTCATAGCTTAATCGCTGAACCGATTTCAAATAAAATAAGCAGAGAGTTGACGGCCACGGGTCAACCAAAGACGTCTACTTCTTTTAAAATAAATTTTCTTGCCCAATTTATACGCGAGCGGGGCTACAGATACTGTAAGTTAAGGCTAAGTTTATTAAAAAAATATTTCCTCCGCTACGCACCATTCAGGTGTGTTAAGATCTGTACTTTACACGTGTACATACTACACTTTTGGATAAAATACAAGCCTAATTCAATGTAAAATTAGCGTCTACTAAATATAATTTCCGACCACAAATACCAACAATTTCATTACAATATGTTAACCGCATGTCGACGGCACAAAGTAGCGGCTTTTACAATATAATCTAATGTTTAAACTAGATTTGGCTAAACACATACGTAATAATAACCACGAAACAAGTGAAATGCTTTATTGTTAGTTACAAACACAAATAAAAAAAAAATTATGACACACATATTTAAGTATTAAAATATCGTTTTTTAGCTAGTCTTCGTGTCTCGTCTTTCGCTTTTTTCAATTGATCAATCACAAATTTAAAGTTGATAAAACTGTTCAATCTTCTTTAACATGAGACAGATCGATACGATATCGTACTCTTCAAAATACAGAGACGCTCATTTCAAATAACATTCAACGGTCATCCATCTACAAAGTGTCCTAGATAAAGATTGCTTAACTTCTTTATCGTTAAACGGCTGGAAGACTGCCTATAAGCCCCTATCTTTGATAGCAGAAACTCTTATCTTTGATTTACAAAGAATCTTCTAAAGAAGTTGAACAGAAGGTTAATAATTCAGATCTCGAACGTTCTAAATTTCGTTCAAACTTCACCCATGTTAAACTACCCACTTTAAAACCGGTCCAATCCGGTTCGATCCGCCCAATCTGAAGCTTACTGCCTCCGACGGCCGCGTCAACTTTAACAAACGAACGTATCCTAGATAGACAACTCGATTTCGGTTCTATACAAAACATCTGAGACCTGGAAACACTGCAAACAAAAACCATCTTAAATACTAAACTATAGAGTTCAAATTTCAATGATGATTGTCAAATAGTTACTGAGCTAGGAAACCAAATCACGACAATTGAAAATCAACTTTATTAACAACGTGATAGAGTATAATTTTCATTAGTTTTTTGTAACTTGAATAGGTGGACAGCTAGTAAACCCAATATTTGAATTGGTACGTTTGTTTTGCAAGTAATGGTATTAGCTGAGGCTAAAGGAATGATTCCTTTCAATCAAACGTTGCTCTGGTCGTTTGGTTACAGGCTGTTTGATGTTACGTGTTTACAAACTTTTGAGTTTTTCGAACGAGCTCCTAAATTGAGTGTTTTAGTTTCAAAGTTGAGGATATGTGGATAGTTCAGTTTTAGTTGGCGTTTTATTAGAGTTAGAAGAGTATGTAAATTGGTGTATATAAGTATATCCCAAAAATAAATTTTAGCGTTATGAAGGCTACATTTTTCAAAGTACCTATAGTTTTCGCATTTAATCACATTATATATTATAGTTAAACTTACAAAATTTTAGGACTTTGATCAAATTAGGCACGTATCTTTTAATACTTACAATTAATAACTAAGCTAGCTACAATAGTTTATCATAGTAATAACGAGTTTATATTGACAATTTAAAACATTTTTAAAAACACGTTTTTTTTTAATAAATAACCTACGAGCATACAACTTCTACCAAACAAAATATATTTATCCTTTGAGGCAAAACTATAGTATCCATTTTCAGTATAAGATATATCGACAGTAGAAATGATGAGTAAAAGCCATTTAACCGCGACACGCATTGAATGATGTATTACGATTGAACCCAAGTGCGGACATGTTTCGACATGTTCCGACATGTTGGCTAATAACAATACGAGTACTGTAATCTACATGTAGCTTTTACTACTTGTAAGGATGGCTCTAGCCAAGATAGTATGAAGATTTTGACATGCAACTTCGTTTGTAGTAGTCATTTTCTTGTAGTTGGTGTGTTGTTACACATTCAGAACTATTTAAGTAAAAGCTTCTACACAATATTACACTTACATGTACATTTATGTTACAGAATTCATTTCTTTCGTCTACTAATAACGAAGTCCCGGTTTCGATTCTCACTTTGGCTTTGTATATTTGTATTATTATACTCTGCATTATACTTTGTATACTTACCCCCTAATTTAAAAAAAATCATAAAAGTGTTACCTTATCGTACAAAATAATACCCAAATCATATATCGTCCCTTCAAGAACAACGTGATACTTTTAAACCACAACTCTACAGGAGAGAAATTTAAACATTTACGTGTGATAAATTCTTAAATATCATCAGATCATTTTACCGTAGGAAAACAATTAAATTGTTAAAGAGGCGATATAGGATGATATACGCTATAACTACCCAAATATTGAAGAAACATTCGAAGTATGTTAGACAGCCCTATTCCCACGTATGATATCAATCATAATAATTAATTTCTCAGCCGGGCGGATGTTCAGTGTGATGGAATGACAGTAATGAACCAGCCATTAATTATATTACAGCTTCATTAAGTCAATTAATATGTCGATTGACTATGTCCTTGCGAAGTATCGTCCTTTCATATGTGCGAGTATGTAGCTTATTCAGTATATAACAATATGTTATATATACTTCAACTTGCCAACACGCGGTTGGCTAGCATGGTGGACTCAAGGCCTAACCCCTCAATCATTAAGGGAGGAGTATTATTGCAATGTTTGTTTGTCGTATGGTTAGTGGTCAACCTAGTGTCAAAGTTGTTCCAGCCGCCCGGAAGGCCTTTGCTTGGCTTAACGACTGTTATCTTAGTAGACAACAACCGGGACCGACTTTTAACGTGCCCTCCGAAGCACGGAGACGCCCAGTTCAAATACCACTATGCGGTCAACCATCTATGGAATGACCGCGCCAATAGTTGCTTAACTCACAGATCGTTTACCGACCGGTGAGCGAAACTGGCTATGGGCGCCTCGCCATTGCAATATAAATGGGTTACATTTATTTATTTATTTACTTCAACTGGAATTCCGCCGTATTTTTGTCCCAGTTAACTTTAGCTAATTTGGTTAACATTTTTAAAATAAAGTAGGGGACTTTATTTTAAAAACGTTGCGTCTGTCTATCCGGTTGCTTGTCTGTTTGGAATAAACCTATAATCTACTAAACAGATTTTAATGCCGTTCTTACTAATACATACTCGGACAAAGAAATACTCGGGTAGGCATTAGAGAATAATTTGCTAAAGTTTAGTACGAATATAAATTGTTGAAGACGTTCAAAAATAGTTCCCAATTTGCTCGTATGTTTCTAAAAAAAAACAAATATTCTGCGAGGTCCTTTAAAAAAATATGTTAACTATTACAATAATTAACTTGTTTTATTCTTACCAGGTATCGTTTGGGTCCACATCGCCAGCACTGAGTGACAGGACAGAGTTTCCATTGTTTTGCCGCACGGTGGCACCTGACTCCTCACATAACCCCGCCAGGATAGCTTTCATCAGGTAAATAAACAACTGTAATTAAAATTACATGACAATAAGTAAATAAAAAAATATTTTGGGACAACTCACACACGGTCATCTGATTCCAAACTAAGCAGAACTTGTCTTGTACTATGGTAACCAGAGAACTGATAAACATACTTATATACTTCTATATACATAATAATGTCCTCCTAGCCGATATACGACTACAGCGGTCAGTTTCATTGAAACTGGCCATCTGTGCAGGACTTTGTTTACAGAGTCCAAGTGTGTGCACAATACACAGGTACACTCTCTATATTATCACTCTCATAGTTTTGGTGGGACGGATAACCGACACGACCAGTGAGAGGTCAGGCGCAGGACCGACGGCTTTACGTGCTCTCCGAGGCACGGAGGTCTTCGACCTCAACTTCCCAACTCCGGGCAATCCCTAAGAAATTCTAAACAGAAAATCTTAGAAAAGACTTTTTGGCCCGACCCAGGATTCGAACCCGAGACCTCTCGCACGGCAGCCGCATATACTACCGACCGCGCCACAGAGGCAGTTATCTTCTATATACATACTTATATAGATAAGTTAACAACCAGGCTCAGCACAAATACTCGTGCTCATCACACAATTATTTGTCCCGGGTGGGATTCGAACCCGCCACACGCGACGCTACGGTTATTGCGGCGAGGTGACCACGTTAACTACTGCGCCAAACGTGCAGTTATCTATATAAGATTAACCTTCATTACTAAAATTCAACAACTTTGTGAAATAAGAAATCCTTTGATCCACGGTTTGATCACGGTTTTGTAGTGAACTTAACGTATTTACTTAGTAGACGTATCAAATTACCCACCATCAGCTGGTCTAATTTGTTTTCAAAAAACATTGTTATAAACTTAAAAGAATTGTTAATTATAATCTAAATTAGGTAATCGCGCATTGCAAAGCTAAGTTGTCTAAATAAAGTACAAAATTTTTTTTCTGCATGTAATCTTCTCACTTAAATTCAGTGTTTCTCTGCCAATTTACAAAAAATATGCTTTAAAACAAATATATTATTCTTTCATTCTTACATAATTTCTAAAGTTCTCTTTACTCAAGTAATATGTATTCACTCGTATTCTCCAACTCAACTAATTAAATACTAAGTAGGTACGCTTTATGTTATTTGTTAATAAATACATAAGTAACAAGGTTTCATAATGAACTTGTTAGTAATAGTTGTACTTTAATGTAAATAAACCAAGTAAGCTCGAACAGACGGTACGCTAGAAATTCTTAATAGGGTAACCACAAAAGCAGCATATTTTCTTTTAACTGAGTAATATGTTATAACCACGAACAAAAATATAGTATAGCTTTTGTAACAAAGATGTTTTATTTACTTTGAATAATATATTTTGTTAGTTTTTCCAAATATTTAATATCTGTTACATAGAGAAACTATCAAAATGAAATGCTAGAATGTTCGCTAGCAGATAATCCAAGAAAACAAGATTATTTTCACAGTTGATTATTATCTTCTGCTAAAAATTAAAGCATTTTGTATGAAAAAATATATTTATAAAACTATTGAGATATTAATATTAATTTACTATATAAGCTAGAATTTAGCAGGCCATGAAGCCATTGGGGTTTTATAACTGGTTTTCTAACTCCGGCTTTAAATTCATAAATCTTCATAAACTTTATACCAAACTTAACTTCTAACTCAATTAGAAACAAAACACACTAACCCTCCACAAAACGCAAATAAAACATTGTTACAGCATTTTTAAATTAAATAGAATTCCTACTTGAACTTTCTAGCATCCTTACACAACACAAACTTTCTCAGACGGTATTGAGTCGCAACTATAATTCAACACAACTTATTTGTAAACCTACTTATCGTTATAACTCTAATTAGACTCGACTCTCAAAGTTAAGGTCAAAGCAGATACTGTATTTCTAACTGCTTTTTAGAAGCTATATAAAGCCAAATATTTCACTCCACACGTTTGAACAACGCCAAAAAAGCACTAAGTTACCTTACCCAATACTTGATACAGCAACTAATCGCTTCATTCCGCACAGAAGAGATTGCCACTGTGCAATAAGGGCGCCACTTGTACTCCCATCTTAATTTTATTTTGTTTTTAATTTCATCCATGTCTATTCTTTTTCTTGTATCTTCTTTTTTATTTTATTTATACAAGTACAATAAAGAGTATTTCATTCATTCATTCATATTTTGTACGAACGCACGTAATCGCGTAATGTGATGCAGCATCGATACAATCGCTAAGTTTCGCGATTCTGAAATCGCGGACAAACGCTGTTAGGCGCTAAAACGCGATGTAATTACTAAATCGCCGAAGGACCGTATCTGCGATGGCCCTAAAGCATTAAGCGCAGTAATTCCCATCGTTACTGCATTTTACCACTTTTTACAACGATTTGCCTCATTTTAACGAAGTTTTACAGTATTTCACGAAGATCGTTAGAGAAATAAAACTATAAGGTAAACCACGGTCATTAAAAATTCTCTTGCTTTAATGAAACTAATTATATGTACGGTTTTAAAAATAAATACGGTATTTTTTCGAAGAAAATATTTTTCTAAGCGTGATGGTAAAATTTTTATATTAAATTTTGTATCGCCGATATAAAGAAACGTTATTTTCTGGTTACAAATTTTTCAAGTTTTTATCAACCGTCCATTGTAAAACGCTTTAAGAGTATACTTACTTTAAAAAGGAATGTCTATAAAATAATGTGTTTTGTATGGCATCTTGAAGGATTGAGCAGATTTAAAACGTTTTTGTTTAAATATGAAATAAACGAGCCAATATCTATTTATTATTTAAAATGTACGTATAGTACGAGAATTTTGTTGTAATGACAACATTTACATCGTAATTACTTATAATCGTACATACCTATGAATATCTATTTATTCACATTCCCATAACAAAACCAAAAAAAATCATTCCGACCTCACAAAACACAAACAAAAATACACTCTGAACACATTTTCAGTAGTATTTCTCTCTCGATAAAACGCGAAGGCTTTAAAACAGAACTGACAGGTGGTCTTATCGTACGATTTTTCATCTAACAAATAATTTCCTGGACGCCTGTCCGAAGTGTCGCGAACAACATTTAACACGTTTTAGAAGTTCATATTTTTCAATGGAACTCTACTGAAAAATACGAACTTATATCGGTGAAGTATCTAAAGGCTTTTGCTTTAGTACGTAAACTCTGTAGGAACGATGCAAGCAAGGCCACTACAAATTAGGAGTTACGTATTTTGTTTAATTTGTAATTTTTGTTTATTCCAAGTACAAATAAGACCTCATTATTTCTACATCTACTTGAGGCATTCGGTTTTAAAATGAAAATTAGAAATGTAATTGAAGAAATAATATTTATTCAATTATCTCTCTTAAATAATTATCCTTGTTACGCTATTAGCTACGGCGTTAATCTAACATGATACAAACATGGAGGTCTACCAATAATCGTAGATGGTCTACGAATATTCTACGAGTAATCGTAGACAGTCTACGAAATAACTACGAATAACCATAGACAATCTACGACTTAACTACGAAAATTCGTAGATAGTCTACGAAGTAACTACGAAAAACCGTAGACCATCTACACAGTCTACGAAATTTTCATTTATGTTTCTTCCATCAGGCAATTCGGCTGGGACACAGTAACGGCCTTCTCGCAGAATGAAGAGATATACTCCTTAGCTGTAAACGAGCTGGTGACGCAGTTAGAAGCAGCTAACATCACCTGTGCAGCCTCCATCACCTTCGCGGAGTCAGACTTTAAGGAACAACTTCAGCAACTGAAGGTAAGGACTCCTGAAAGCATGATGATGATGATGATGATATGATGTCGTTCTGGCCGATTTCGGCTACGGCGGCGGCCAGTTTCATCGAACCAACCAACTGTGCAGGACTTTGTTTATAGTGGCCAAGTGTGGGCACAATACACAGGTACACTCTCTGTTCCTTTACTCTCATAGTCTGGTGGGACGGCTAAACCGACACGACCAGAGAGAGATCAAGCGCGGGACCGACGGTTTTACGTGCTCTTCGAGGCACGTAGGTCTAAAACCTCAACTTCCTAACTCCGGGCAAGTTCTGAGATTTTTTTAAACGGAAAATCATAGAAACGACTTTTTGGCCCGACCCAGGATTCAAACCTACATCTTGCGCGACAGTCGCATACACTACCGATCGCGCCACAGAGGCAGTCAGAAGCATAGTTCTTATAACAATGTATACATATTATTGACGACCGAAAAACAATCGAATTATTTTATTATACTGATACTGCCTCTAGCGTTTTACACTCAAACAATTTTTAACAAGTAATTTTAAATGTCGAACGTACGCTGCTAATTGGTATTACGAGTGCAAAAAAACGTACAACACAACTATAACAAAGGTTTTATTTCATAAACACAATTTATTTTTATTTAGAAAAAAAAAATCGAGTACAGGTTTATATTTCAGTTGTTAGTTATTTAACAAATTTCGTGTTTATATGTTTAAAAAGTCCTAGAATTATTAAACCAAAAAAAAACCTTTAAATCTAACAAAATAATAAATAAGTCCATTTCTATATCTCTAACCTTCTGTCATCTATACTAATCTATACTAATATTATAAAGCTGAAGTGTTTGTTTGTTTGTTTGAACGCGCTAATCTCAGGAACTACGGGTCCGATTTAAAAAATGTTTCAGTGTTAGATAGCCCATTTATCGAGGAAGGCTTTAGGCTATATACCTTCCCGCTACGGCCATTAAGAGCAGAGTAGCAACGTAAAATGTTACAAAAACGGGGAAAATTCTCTCTTATGTGACGCAAGCGAAGTTGCGCGGGTCAACTAGTATGAAATACATGTCAGTCAGTTCTTTAAAACACTCAATGGTAATTAGTCCTAGTAATTTGAGCTAGACTATTAAGTCTAGTCTAACGTCCTTTCAACGTAGACTTGAGTGATTAAGTCTAATTGATAGTGACAGCATATATGGTTCTTGTTTAGTACTTAACTATTTGAACTAAGTGCATAGCCGACTGGTGTAAGCACTTGCCCCGCTAAATAGTTAAAGATTCGAATCTAATGACTTTTGAAAGTAATGTGTGAATTAGAAATTATTATTTTATCACTTGCTGTAATGTGATCAAATTTGTTATTATCGACTTTTTTTCTCGATTAATCTGGCAGGAATAAAATGTTCCCAAAGTATAACTAGATGTAAGCATATAATCTTCATATATATAATTCTTCTGTAAGTGTGTATGTCACTGAACTTCTCTTAAGCGACTGGACCGATTTTGATGAAATTTTTTGTTTGTGTTCAGGGGGATCTGAGATTGGTTTCGATTCACAATTTTGTCCGCTGGACCATGTTTTTTTTATTAATTTTTAATTTATTAGACAGGACAACGTCTGTCGGGTCCGCTAGTATTATATAAGTTCTTATGTTCAAACCTCGCATCCTTTTTTTCTTTGACTAGCTCCAAAGAATCAGGACATTTTTTTCTGTGTATCAAGACCATAATGAATAATATAATTATAAGTTTTAATTTTTACCAGCAAATATTATTACTTTAAACCTTATATAAACCAACCTCTGAAATAATTTCAATGTCTTGTAAAATTAATAAAAACTGACGTAGTTTTAACCAACTCGCTGTCATAAGTTTTACAAAATTGAGTTTGAATTCATTCACGCCACTTAATTTGAGCTTGACATTTAAATGCGCTTATTAATGAGTTGGATTCTAAAGTTAATACTGGTTTTAGTAACCAAAAATAGATTAGTAGTATGAACGTAAAATTCAACGAGGACTTTTGACTGAACTTTTGTTGCCTTTTTTACATTAAATATACCAAACAGAATGAATGATTATGCATAAAAAAATGTATAACAGAAAAAATATTTCAAAACTCGAAATTGTAGAATTGATTTAGCTCATATTGGCTTTAAATATTTGTGGTTGTCCAGGTACAGTTTGATTAGTAAAATAATATGGAGAAGAATAGAGAAAATCAAAAACCTACACGTGATGTAAAAGGTGAAAGGTTCGAATCAGCTAGTACTAGTTAACCAGACATCAACACATTTTGTCTGCATAAAGAACTTACTCTTTCAATAATTCTTCAATTATAATAAAATAGAAAGTCCAATTGTTTTTGTCATCGAAATATTACTATATTAACCTACAACGTCATAGTTTATACCCAAGTCGTCCATATTCTCAAACACATTAACCCTAGAGCGTGTGTATGAAGCTTATAATAAATCAATCTACGTAATAGTTTCCATTGAGAGTAAGATGTGTAGTGTAACTAGTGACGTAGTGACGTAGGCAAGCCTGCCTCTGAAGGCTAATCTACCAACTATTAAGATATTGTCTGGGTAATGGACTTGTGGACAAGCCGATTACGAGATCGTGTATTGTGTTAGTCAATCTATATGTCGATGTAACTAGCGCGCCGGCTTCATAAGATTTATCTATAGGTCATTTACACGGAGGATTGCCAGCCGCCTCTAAAATAGATTATCTATATAAATTAGGTCGGGAAAAAGTGTTTTCGCATTATAGTATGTATGTTTCATTAGATTTCTTTCAGTGAGCTCGTGAGGTACCCAAACATCGAGCTTTATTGTGTAGAGTAAAGATTTTATTACAAGTTTATACATACTATAATGTGAAAAGACTTTTTCCCCGACCTAATACATATATAAACTGAAAGGTGACTGACTGACAGACAAAGTGATTTATCAACGCAGTGCCCAAATCACTGGACGTATCAAGCTGAAATTTGGCACGCAGCTAGATATTATGACGTAGGCATCCGCTAATACAGGATTACGATAAATTCCACCCCTGAGAATGAAAGTTTGTATAAATCTTATTAGGTTTTCGACTGACTGAACTGAAATTAGCCTTGATTCACACATAAGATCCTTTTTACTACGGGAAACCTTTTCACGGGCGAAGTCAAGGGTCTTTTTACAAGAAACTAAAACAAAGGAACGGAATAAATAAAGTGAGATACAAAATTGTACTACTCATTCAGTGTCGAGAACTTGAAATAAGAAATATATACTTACTTTCGTCTCGCGTCTGTTCAATGTAACTGTTTTAGTGAAGAATTGAATAAATTACAGATTTTCTCTTTATTTCCAGTTTTATGTCGGAATAGAAGACAGTGACTAAGTAATACTGTCAATTATTCGTTTTTATTCACTTTCTGTTTGAGTTTTTCGTACCTATATTTAGAGCTCTCTTTAAGTTAGTTTTGCTAGTGCACATGACATATTCTTTACTTGTTATGTTGGTTATATTGTCGCTTAAGTCCGAAGCAAATATGCGACTGCGGGTAAGGTCGTTTAGGTTTGGTCCCCGGGTCGGACAGTGATCTAAGTATTCTGATTAATGTTGGATTGTTGTTAATTGTAGCCCGGATATTATTACGGGATGATATGTAACGCGAAAGTTTCGCAACGATTTGTTTTTGTACTCTTTCCAGCAAAAGTAATTTCGATTAAATTGGTTGAATAGAACGTTTATAAACTTAGTATAGTTCATAGAATACTTTTCACCCTGAAAAACCTTCAACATAACGATTAAAAGCCAGTTTTCGTTTAAAATTTGACATTATTCAAACCATGTATCCTTAGAATAAACTTCTGAATAATGAAATAACAAACACGTATGTACTAAACTATGTTACTATTGAATTTAGTCTAGACTTACATATTCACGTTTTAGTATCTAATATTATTCATGAAGGGCTTTAGATAGTTCTAGTTTTGACAGCATTGTGTACTTGTATACAATTATGTGTTTTGGTTCAATTTACTGATTAAGTTTTGAATACAATATTCTGATTTTAGCACTATTAAGGTTTTATGTGTTTATAAATATACTTATATATCTTACTAGCACACATTTCTAACATCTTTCGAAAGCAGTGAGGACTGATAAAGCAATTTCGGCTATTGATTCAATTAAAACTTTTTTTCTGTTGGTTCATACTCGTCTTCCAGAATTTTCCTATTTTCCACCATGTCTCCCTATCGTTTCTTTCTCTCGTTTCATTCATCTTTCTTCACCTATACATCCTGAATGCTCTGACACTCTGTCTTTCCAATCTACAGAAGGTAACATAAATGTGAAAGATCATTTGCTTGTTTGTTAGTTTTTTATGGATACATTTAAGAGATTTAAATGGATTTTGGACTCATAAAAATTATCACCTTTAGGGCGATTTTGTACCATTATCGACTATCAATAAATTTTGTATTAAAGACTGGTTAGCTCTTCTAGCGTATTTCGGAAGAGCTATAATTTTCTACAAGCAGGAAATCGTTCGACACGGACAAAGTTGCAGGCAGCAACGGGTTCCGTTGCTAAACGTTTGGTCACTAAAACTATTACTTTTACCTAAAATAATACCCAGTTAAATAACTTTCTATACCTAAACTACTTACCTAAGCAGGTACAATGTGTTATAACAGTACAATATGAAGCCCAGCCTAAGCCTACGGGCTCAAGCCGTAGACAAAACAAAATTATAATAACCAAAAACCAACATTGTTTTAAAACCTCAACAAGTTTTAACAAGTTCCACCGGCTATTGTTTACATCAACCGCAACAACCATTTTGGAATTACTCCTGAAATGCTTTCAGGAATTAATAAATCAACATTAATTAATTAATGTTACTAAGTTTTGGGTTTTAGATCGCACTAATTTGTTTCAAGAAGTTTATTTTGAAAATTCTTTGAATGATGTTCATGTTTAAGTTTTGCTTTGTTTTATAAAAAGGATTAGTGAAATTGTATTGAGCTTATTTTGTTCTGTAATTAGAAATAGTGAGATAAGTTTGAACTTTCTCAGTCGAAACTACACTTAGATACTTACATGTATTTCATTATGTACTAAAATAGTAAGGGTGATTGTAATAATCTTGTAGCATTTAGTCATTTCTTTTACTAAATTTTCAAGCATAAAACATAAAAGGTCCTTTCTGAATCTTAAAGTAAAAATCAATCTTAAGTCTTTAGGTTTAGTGATAGCGTTTGTTAAAATATATAAAAATATGTAATATACCTATTTTTTCTTTACAGGAACTGGACACCAGAATAATAATCGGGAGTTTCTCACAAGAAATGATTCCGAAGATATTTTGTGAAGTAAGTTTAGACACCATTAACTCTATCGACAACTGGCTACCTATCGAGAAATGTATGAAAATCTAATTAACGCCAGTTCATTTTTAATGTCAACTTCTCGATACTTGATAGTACCGAATGCAGAAAATCGCGCTACAGATTTGAGTTCAAGTTAATTTTATTTAGACGTTTTTTATGTCAATGTTTAACAAATTGGTTGCCAGCAACTCACCGAGTGTTCAGCGGACTTATCACGTATCTCAGTTGACAGCTAGTATACGTCAAATCTATGGTCACTATTCAGTACATTGCTGCTTTGACGTAACATATTAGTCACTATAAATTAAGGGAGAAAACAATGGACACAATAGTGGCTTTCAAATGGTTGTCAACTGAGATATGTGATAGCCCCCCAGAAAACCTATTAAGTAGGTTTGTTGTCAGCGACAGTGTTAAACAAACAATAATTAACCAGATTTACTCACAAAATCCATTTTCAGGCTTTCAGACTAGGCATGTTCGGCGCAGAATACGCATGGTTGGTATCAGGCATGCCACCGCGGATACGTTCAGCGGCGCCGTGTGCGCGGGCGCAGCTGGCACGAGCCCTTGAAGGGCTTGTCACTGTGACCGCGCATAGGGGGATCGTTGGTGATATCGCTTCCTATTCCGGCTTGGTAAGTATAAAAAAGAGGTAAGTTGTCCATCTAGAGCACCCATTCGAATAGCACTTAGCCTTACTCACCTATATTTGACAGGTTGTCTTCGTGGACTAGCCTACGTGCTATTCGAACAGGTGCTCTAGATGAACTACTTCTTTTATGATTCAAGTTTTGTTTTTATTTTGCCGAAAGAATAATTAACGGGACTTTTATTTAAATCAATGGTAAAGAAGACATTTTAGACGGATATTTTAAATACTACAACTCAATGTTTTGTTTTCTAGTTTTGGCAAGAGTTTTCATTGAATTCAAAATTCTGATTTGGTTAGATTTTGCACGTATTATAAAGAGACTTATTTATTTATTCAAAAATTACAGGCGGTCGCATCTTGTCAGCTTTAGATATATTAAAATAGACATAAAAATGTTTTATCATATCTGAAATTCAACAGACTCGGAATATTACAAAAGGTGTACGCAATACTTTATTATACCACTAAGCACCTACATTATACTTTAACTTCAAATATTCAAAACCCTCACCGATATTTCTAGTCATAAATCATAGTTATTGCAACCTTAGAACTAAACCTTTAATAAAAGTCCATATTAAAATACTAGTAAATTCTAAAACATATCATAGTAATAAAATTGTATGTTTTATTTATTATCTAATAAGTCTCAGACGTAAATCTAGAATTACTGAGTGCAGACAGTCTAATGCAATATTCAACACATGTTTCTAGAAATACGTGTAACTTGGCTAGACAGTTTGTAGTCGAGTTGTGAATTCTTTATAAGAATTACAATTTTTATTTTATTTCTAGGGTATTTCATGTAATTTTCTGGCTTATAACAGTTACTATAGACAAGCAGTGTTATTCATTTATGCATAACGTCTTAAAAATAAATGTGTATTGTAGTTATTTGTGGTTTAAACGGATAAGTGCTAAAACACATCGCTGTCGCTGAAATCTCATGTTATCATCTCTTGTACTTTAATTTGTGCTGAAACAACAGAAGAATATCGAGTGCAAATATAGTTGCTTGCCATTAAATTCGTATGTACCAAATTTGTACTTACTTAAAATACGAAATATGATTTAAACCCCTTTTAACCACTCAAAAAAATTACTTTTAAACGAAAAACTAAACTTTTATCTTTGCAGACAAACGAAATGTTCCACCGCGAAATGGAAGCAGCTGGAGTGCCAGTATCTCCGTACGCTCCACAGACATACGACGCTGTCTGGGCCATGGCACTAGCTCTTAGCAAAGCGGAACAGCTTTGGAGGACTTCGGGAGGGAGGAGGAACAACGGAACTGTTATAACCAGACTCGGCCTGAGCCACTTTGATTATGATAGACAGGATATGGCGAAGGAATTCCTGGATCAGCTCGCCAATTTGAGTTTCGTTGGAGTTTCGGTACGTAACTTTATACTGTAGCTCAATTCTCTACTACTATCGACCTCCGACATCGGCCGGCTTATCATCAAGAAATTTTGTATGAAAATCTGATCAGCGCCTCTAACGGGCGTCGTAGTAACTATTTCGGCAGTACATTTGAAATGTCAATCTTTCGTTACTAGACAGTACCGACTGTAGAGAATCGCGCTACTGTTCTGAGAATTTTATATTGTAGTTTGAAATGTACGGTAGCTTGCAAAGTTTACGTACTAACTTCATTTTCTCGGAAATTCTGGTAGTTTTTTCGGAAATGTCTTAATTTGTGCTTTATTTTCAGGGTCCTGTATCTTTCAATGGAGCTGATAGGATAGGTACATCAGCATTCTATCAGATTCAAGGTAATTTACCAAAAAATAATCACACTTTTTTTTATCTACTACTATATACATTGTTTTAACTCCACATAGAAGAGTCTCATAATACCTTGGGAATTCAAATTCTTTTCTACTAACCTGAACATCGATGATTTTCTTACCTTAACCACCTTGAGCCTTACTCGCCTAATCTTATTTTAGCCTAGCAAATTCAAAATAAATGATCTTACTCCCTCGTTTCCCATCTAGGAGGCCGTCCAAAAACTGTAGCTCTCTACACCCACGGCAGAGAGATGACTTGCGCAGAATGCACGCGACCACAATGGGCTGGAGGTATACCGGCCGCTAGAAGACTCCTGGTATTAAGAGTGGACTCTGTATGGGCTCCAGCTAGGCTGGCTGTGGCAGCGTTAGCAGCTTTAGGAGTCGCGCTTGCTCTTGCGTTCCTGGTTTTCAATTTGCACTATAGCAAGAGAAGGTACGCTTTCTATCAGTAACTTAGAGTATTTTCTTCTACTTATGTCGATTAAAGACTTTTAGTTGTATGTTCTTCTATGCAATCAATATTTATGAAAATCTTTTACGAAGTAAAACTAGTAGCAGCAAAAAACCTCGAAAAAGTATATTTATGTAACACAGCGGCCAAGTAAGGCTGTTTTTGCGAAACTTCTTCTATCAGAATAGACGCTGAATGTATCTAAAGAAATCCGGGCTTTAAATTTGTCGTTACATATGAAGAGATAATTCTTCCAAATTATGAGAAGAATTCTTGATCAAGGGGCTAGAAAACTTATAATATTAACTACTGTCTGTCTGTCGCATTGCAGATCAATAAAGCTGTCATCTCCTCGGCTGAACAACATGACACTCATCGGCTGCGTGCTCGTGTATACAGCAGTCGCACTGCTCGGAGTTGACAACGCGACCCTACCTTCTTATGTGCCCTTCTCTGCGATGTGCACCGTGAGTATTTATCATTATAATACAACCTCACTTAAGATCCCGTTCTCTTCTTACTTCAGAAGTAATAAGTATTATGTAATGCATAAGTAACGCTTCAGGTTTTATAATTTTTTTGCGAGATACGTAATATTACACAGGTTCTCTGAAAAAAATCTTATAATTAATTCAAATTATATTAAAAAAGGAAAAATAGCTGACAGGTTTCTTCATCACAGTACAGGCCTCAAAAATCGATGGATCTTTACCAATGTTATCAATATTAATTAAGCATCTCTTATCCCATTTAATAGAATATTATACTTTGCAGGGCAGAGTCTACATCCTATCTGCTGGCTTTTCACTGGCGTTTGGTTCCATGTTTGCAAAGACGTATCGTGTGCACAGGATATTTGTAAGGTAGGTAATTAGCAACTAATTTCTGAAAAAATCCTCGTCTATCTATTACCGACCCGCCCCGACAATGCCCGGTTCAAAAAATATTTTACACAACATTTTTCTAATTTTTACCCACAATCCTTGCTCCTAACCACCCTATCTATTAAGAGAACTGCATCAAAATCCATTGCGTAGTTTTAGGGGTCTTGCATTAACCTTTCGTATGCCAGAACGCAGGTCTGCGAGCCAATTTTTGAAGCTGAACCGTAGATTTGCGCGATATAGACGCAATGTGCAACAACGCGGGTTTAAAATAACGCGGCAGATGGGACATTTTTGACGCCGCGCGGGTCCGGCATACGAAAGGTTTAAGGACAGACAGCGGAAAACGTCTTTGTTTTATACAAATAATGATAGCATATTCGGCTTCTATGTTTCAGTAACCGCAGTGGTGTGTGTAAGACAAAGTTACTTCAAGACACGCCGCTCATATCTCTGGTGTGCGCGTTACTGGTGATCGACGGCATGATCGTCACTCTCTGGGCGATGCTGGACCCCATGGAACGTCATCTCAAGAACCTTACCACGGAGATCAGCGCCACTGATCGAGGAGTCATTTATCAGCCTCAGGTTTGATTGAGATGTTTTAAATATTCACGTTTGAAGTTATTTGGTGTTAAAGTGACTACCTCGCGGATTAGAATTGTGAACGGGTTCGATTCCCACATGGACAGTAAAAAAACAACATTGTGACGTACTATAGTAGGGCCGCTGAATTATTACCGATTTGACACATGACAAATTGACAATACTAGTGAAGTGACTGAACAGGTAACTCTAATATCATTTTGGAACAGTTTGTTTTTAAATATTCTAGTATAGAGTTTAATTAAATAAAATCAAAACCAATAATAGTTAAAGAAACAAGTTCTTCATTAGGTGGAGTATCCTTGATGAAATAAAATAAATATCCGTATTCCTTATTCCTATATTCCATCAATATTCTTTGAAATAAAAATCATACCTATTCCAATGAATTCGGACCGAATACTATTAAGCACATCACTATGAAAACAAGACGCACGAATCCGCACCATGTAACTTTATACAAGCGCGCTAAAGAACAAAAAATAAATGTTTTCATATTATTTACAAACTATTTTAAGTTTTGAAACAGTGTTTATTGGAAAATTAATTAATTCTGATATTTTGACATAAAGTTTTATATTAAAGAGGTATTCTAAATCATTCCGCAAATGTGACGCTCGTGCAAGGTTATATCGATTAATTTAAAGAATAATCTGTCAAATCGGTAATTACTCGGCGGCCCTACTATAGCCAAATGCTCTAAATAGGCTTTAATGTTCCTAACAATCCGGACATATTATAATTTTTAGAGTTAATCCCCGACCTCGGAGATCCCCTAAAAATCACTTTTTTCTATTATTCGAATAAATAATATCTTCTCCACAATATAAAGCAGGCTTCGATTCGAGATTTCTTGTTTTGGATTTTTGTAATTTATTCCCACTCCAACAAAACTCATTTTCTTTTTCAGATAGAAGTCTGTAAATCGCAAAACACGACAGGCTGGTTGTGCGCACTCTACGCCTACAAGGGCCTTCTACTTATCGTCGGGGTCTACATGGCATGGGAGACGAGGAATGTCAAGATATCTGCCCTGAACGACTCCAAATACATCGGCATTAGTGTCTATTCCGTCGTCATCACTAGCGCCAGTGTGGTCGTGATCGGAACTATTATTTCTGAACGAGCTACTTTGGCGTATATATCGATTACCAGTTTGATACTAATTACTACTACTTCTACGTTGTGTTTGCTGTTTTTGCCGAAGATTGTAGCTATAAGGACTAAAGGTTAGTACAATTTGAAATTTTTATTTATCTATTTATGGTCCAGTTACTGACATAATATTTCACATAATATTATTGTACACATCCGTGATGTAGTAGTTAAAGTGGTCGCTATTACCGCGTACTTAGTCCGAGGGTCGTGAGTGATTTGTCCTATCGAAACGCGACGTGAATTACAAATAGTTTTGGAGCTTGTTGTGCTAAATGTCCATTGTTTTCAGTGTTTAGTACGAGCGTTTTAAACAGAAAAATCCAGCATTTAAATTTGTTCCGAACATAACTGATAGCTTGTATAATTAAGTTTTATTTATTTCATCGACTTACAAACTGCTTTTTCTTTCAGCGGAAGACGACCCAGTAATACAAAGCCTAGGTCTTAGATTAGAGTGTAAAACTAGAAGATTTGTGACAGACGAAACTCAAGAACTTCACTTCAGGATAGAGATACAGAACAGGGTGTATAAACGAGAGGTGGCAGCCCTGGATAAGGAGATAGGGAGGCTGGAGAAACTCCTCGCTGAACCACTGGACACTGGGAGCGGGTCTAACGTGTCTATTGCTTTGCATAAAAGGGTGAGGACAATTCTTTCTTTGTTTCTTATTGTTTGATGAACTGAGCGGGAACTTGATGCTAAGGCTTTATACTGTTTTGTTTTAAATAGATAATTTATAGGTTAATAATAATATATTAATTATAATATTAACTACTGTGGGGCGATTTCCTACATTTATCGACTATTGTATTTTGTATGAAAATCTGAACAGCGCCTATAGTACTTCGACAGAACCATTTACTCCAATTGTCTCTATATGAAAAATGACAATGGAGAATGTTGAGAACAAATTTGGATTATTAGCACTCCATATTCTCTGTTAAAAATAAAAAATACTAGTGAAAGAATTACTTTGATACGTCAATTAGTTTCCGATTTATAAGTAAAACAAGTTGTAACCGCACGGTGACGTGTGACGTCATTGTACATTACGCTAAGTCTGGCTCACACGGTCCTTTTTAATTGTAATAAGCGGATGAAAACACAACAAACTACTGCATAAGCTATTACATCTACGGCTGGAGACTTGATATTAAGCGGGACGCGGCCCGCGCGGCGCGGTGTACTATGACGTCACGCTGTTAGCCGGACTCGATATTTTTCGAAACTTTGAATGCTTGTAAAATCAAAACTGCTTGGTATTTTTGACTAAAACAAAAACTAGTTTTCATGTACATGTACAGGCTATACTGAGTCAAAATTTAAAGCGATTAGGCATACCTAATAACATTCTCCATTGTCAGTCGATAAACTGAGTAGAAATTCAGACTACTAGCTCAACAAGGACAAAATATTTGTTATCTGCTTTCAACTTTGTACAGAAAAATCAGAATCGATTAAAACCCATCTTTAACCTTTAATATATCAATCAAACACTTTTTCAGACGGAATTAAACACAGTAGAAGAAGAAGGCATAGCACGTGCAGACATCGACAGACGGACTCCAAGCATTAGTGGAGGCTTACCGATGCTGCTCCTCTCAGTCCTGCCTCCAGTCATCCCTCGAGCCAGCTGGCCGTCAGCCGAGGCCTACCGCGGAAGAAACTCCGTCAGTTTCAGTTCACAACCAAAACTCAACTACAGGAAATCGCAACCAGCGATAGACTTATACAACCTCTGTTTAAACAAAAGAGAAGAACACACTGGTCTACTGAGTAGACTGAAGAGTTTCTTTGGCAGTAGACCGTCGAGTAGAAAAGCCTCTACAATGTCTATAGCAGACCCAACCGGTTCGAGTATAGCAGCTGCTTTAAAAATGCATGTAGGAATGATAGCAGGTTTGGTTCCTGGCAACAGAAAACACTCCATGGTCTTATCGTGTAATACCCTTCACGTTCCACATCCAGAGTTAAAGTTAAGAAGAGAATCTTACGCCAAAAGTGGACCGATTATTCGGGTAACTGATGACGAACCTTCCTGTTCCTATGACCCTGAACCTTTAGGTCCTCAGAAGTATATAGCTGAGCCAGAGACAAAGGTGAACTTTGTACTACCAGCGACTCATAAAAGACCAATGTCTCATCAGAATTCTTGTGAGAAAATCAAAGGTTCCCCAAGGTTTCCGCATAGAATATCGCCGTCTGCTGGAAACAGTCTGACTACCTTGGATACAAGGAGGAAGACCAGCGCAGACAATGTCTTTGGGATGACAGCTAGAGTGTTTGAAGAGCAACGAAGATATAGCCACCAGAATGTTAACCAAGATACAAAGGGCAAGTCCATTTTGGAGAGCAGATGGAAGTCCACTGAAGACGCGAGGCCAGGACCTTCATCGGCGAGAGATTAGGTATAACCTGCCGTCATTTTAGGAATATCTTATGTCTTGAGTACCATATTCCAGAGGGAAAGTAGTTCAGTGTGCCAAAATTGTGCCAAAGGATAATGAAGGAGGGTTTTTACTATCGCCAAGTGTGCAGACATAATTGAAAATATACTTTAACTATAACTTAGATTATTGTAAGTAGTGATTTTAAGGTAAGGTTTCGCAATAGATTTTTTACTTAACATAATTAGCATTTTAATAAGATAAATATGTCTATAATATCATAGATATGGATAGAAAAATGTTTGTATTATTTGAAATAGAAAATACTTTAATAATTTATTTAAAACTATTTACTGTGTGATTAAATTAAATTTTATTTAAACGCTCAATTATCTAGCAACAGTATTTTTTATTCACGTAATAAATATGACGTGAAAAATATAAATTTGTGAAGTAAATTTTATAAGAGTCTAGAATATTATATTATTATAATAAAACTTAGATTAAAATTTAAATAATTATAATTACGCTATCTGTGCATGATTTAGTGTGTGAATATTATACAATAATCTATTATTATAAGTATATTAAATATAAAGCAATAAGATATCGGTCCGGACATTAACGAGTAAATAAAATAACTAATATTTAAATACACTTTAAATTGTAAATATATGAATATATATATTGAAAAATAAACTGTAGAGAAAATATATATACTTCTTTTGTAGAAAAGTTATTTAAACATATGTATACTTTCAGTAGGACAATTTAGGGTAACTGTAAAAAGAGCATGGCCTGAATACCTACCTAAAAATCATTCACTAATTTTGTTGTGTATCAAAACATTAATAACTTTAATTTCTTGGATTTACTTGACGCGAATGATGACCCTACTTGACAAGGGATAAGGGTAAGACAAAGAAGATTTGACGCAAATAACATTGCACATTGCTCTTCCTACAGTTATCCTTTAATTACGACAAAATAAGTTTGTAATATACTTACATTTTGAAATAAATAAACACTTGTAGTTTTATCTAATTGTAAAATACTGTATAATATTAATAATCATGTGATTATGATGAAAACAAAAAGGAATATGGACACCAAAGAGTAGAAAATAGTTTTCTAATGGCGAAGTGCCAGCAGTATCAAGCCAAGACGGCTAACTATAATAAATTATCTTTAAAATAATCCTAAATATTTATTAAAAGTAGAAAATTATAAAAAACTGTCAACATATTGCCTTACCTGGGAATTGAACTTCATAATCTTATTTCCTAATCCGCGTGTATTTGTTCTAGATATAAGTATGTAATCAATATTTAAAAGACTTACGTTACAGCGCCGACCACACTATGGGCGGTCTAGCGGTCAATGTTTCGAGTTCTGCGTTCCACGTGTATTCTAATGTACGCGGTGTCTTAAAATGCTACACACTAGTATAGCCGCCAAACCACTTGAACAAAAATTCTTTCCTAGAAAGCAAACAGAACGTAGACCTCGTGACCTAATCTATCAATGAGGCAATCGATGAAGAATTAATAGCCTTCGTTGTCGCGACCTGAAACTATTTCCCAACGGGCTTTAAAATCTGTCCCTAAGATTTAGAGAAATTGTTCAAGGCATTTGGCGACACCTATCCACACATAAATAGTCAGAATGCAGCGGTCATAGTAAATGTACTGTAAATACAGAACGTAGACCGCCGAAGATGCGTCCGTTGCCTAATTTTATCTTTATTGTAAATATTAGAGTTTTATATGTGTGACAAAACTGTGTTACTAATTATAGTGTACTTCGTAGACTTATAGAAAACCATATATATTATATTTAAATAATTAATGATAACAAGCCAAATCTAAGTATTTAAATAAACTTTAAGTAAATAATACTATAATTTCTGTAGCATCTCAAAGGAATAGACATGTAATCTTGTCTTTAAATATATCATAATTAAATTCTTACTTTTATACTTTGGAGTAAAAACCGCACACACTGTAAAATCATAACTGCGTTAAAATGCACTTTACTTAAAAAGTATTAACCATTTATGTATAAGAGGGTAAACTCGAACAGGACTGCGGTAAACTTCAGCAATTCTAAACGGAAAAAAATCCAAAGAATACCTATATTACGACCATTTTTGATTTGACTTCTGCATTTTTAAGAAACAAACTAGAAGGAATATAAATAACCTGTTTTACGACTTTTGAATAATTGGCGGATGGGCTATAAGATAGATAATGTATAGGGACAACTTTGCAGGCCAGTTTCACAGTTTATATTTAAGTGCCAGATAACCTACATGCTCAATAAAGTGACTGCAAAGGTGTGAAAACAACTGCAAATACTCCATCTGATAAGCTTTCTTATACATATTAAGAAATGGGCTTCAAATTCTATCCGGCTCTTGTTCAGGGGTCGGAAACAGGTGCAAAGTATCGCAAACCTATTTAAAAACTTTATAGGGTAACCAAATTATTCCATACTGTTAAAGTTTACCCTTAATCCTAAAATAAATACTATATAGTATTGAATATAAGCAATATTGTGGCCAGTCGATGAAGACTTACCCTGTGTGTATACTTTATTTTTAGACTCGAATGTATAGCCTTATCTTTAACGTGTACGATCCCAAAGTGTTCAATTGTTTATAAAGGGATCTTTTGTGTGTAGGAACTATCTTATTTAGATTGAATATTGTGTGAATAAAATTTTAAATTAAAATGAGTATATTATTTAAAGTACTGTTTAATCTCGTAACATGTCTGTAAATATTATTTGAGGTTCTTACAAGTATACAAAGACCCACCCTGATTGATACTGTATATTAATAAATAGTTTTCCTATTTATCTATTAACATCTCGCCTAAGGAAATCCTCCGTGCCGAGCAGAGAAGAGTTAGTATTGTGTTGCTAATTGAGTGCCAAAAGGACGACAGTTGTTTAAAAAATAGTACGGGTATAAATACAACGCCATTGGTTTTGTAACTATGTATTACAAGTTCTATTTACTACTAACAGTACAT
This sequence comes from Anticarsia gemmatalis, assembly GCF_050436995.1. NCBI lineage: Eukaryota > Metazoa > Arthropoda > Insecta > Lepidoptera > Erebidae > Anticarsia > Anticarsia gemmatalis. The sequence continues at coordinate 1,726,150 of NC_134753.1, read as the reverse complement.
AATATTCAAGTAACTCAAACGAATTACACTTAATAATGTAAAATAAATCTTACCAGTTAGTGGCATAAGGTTCATTTCATCTTGAATCCGTATTTAAGAATTCAATAACATATTTTGCTATTCTCAATGTTTTATATTAGGTCGGGGAAGAAGTCTTTTCGCATTATAGCATGTATGAATTTGTAATAAAATCTTTTCTCTACACAAAAAAGCTCGATATTTGGGTACCTCACTGAAAGAAACCTAATGAACAGTGTACTCATTTGTGACTCTTGAAGCCAAAGAGATTTTATTACAAGTTCATACATACTATAATGCGAAAAGACTTTATCCCCGACCTAATACAACTTTTACTGTTTACCCTAACCCTCTTTCAGTCATCTTCACAATCCTGTCTTGTATAATTCTCCTGATATTCGCATTAACACTGGGTAAGTCGCCATGTTCTCTGACAGACTGTTCTATTTTTTTCACTAGTTCAATCTCTCGCGGCCAGGCAACGAAGTTTGTGACGGTACAGCCTTCTGGAGAGCCTATACGACCGGTGCGGCCGCAGCGATGGATGTAGTCAGCCGTGTAGAGCGGAAAATCGTAGTTTATTATGTGTTGTGTCTGAAATATAAAATAATTTTGTTACCCCCGGTTTCTGAGGTACATTTAGCGGTAGTTTAGGTATTAATCGATCAGCCTAGCCTTCCTTACAACTGTGTTGGAGTTGGCTTCCAGTCTCACCAAACGTAGCTGGATACCAATAGTTTAACGTGAAGCGACTGCCTATTGGTCTTCCAGTTACCGAGGTTCCCGATACCCTTCGGTAAAACTGGTAGTCAGACTTTCAAGCTTCTGACTACTGTTAACGACTGATAAAAATCTTTGAAAATGACAGCCGGGACCCATAACTTAACGTGCCATCCGCAACTCAGAGAAACTACGAATGTATCATATGGTCACCCATTCACAGAACAACTTCGGCAAGCGTAGCTTAACCTAGGAATCGATCTGCGAGGCTGTTGTTTACATTTTCTTTATTAAAATACTAGAGACCGCTGGCGACTTCGGCCGCGTGGAAACCCTTCCCGTGTAAATCCCGATACCTCGGGAACTCCGGGATAAAAAGTAGTAGCCTATGTGTTATTCTGGATCTTCAGCTACCTATATCCCAAATTTCATCGTAATCGGTTCAGTAGTATTTGCGTAAAAGAGTAACAAACATCCATACACTCTGACAAACTTTCGCATTTATAATATTAGTAGGATAAGGTAACTCACCCTAATAGTATCCAATCCTCTTGAAGCAATGTCAGTGCAAGACAATACATTAACTTTGCCGCTTTTAAACATTTCAAACTTGCCAATCTTCAACGGTACGGCCATCTTTCCATTAATATTAATACATTCTATATTATTTTCGTTCAAAAACATGGAGACGAAGTCACAGGTTGAAGTTTGGTTTGAAAATATCATTACTGGTCGTTTTTGATTGACATCTGCTTGAACTAGTTTTAGTAGTTCGGTCGGTTTTTGTGCCTTGCCGAGCCGGATAAACCTGGTGGACAAAGGGTCAGTTATAGAAGTATGAAATAACTCGCTAAGGCCTTACTACAAAGATATTTCATGTTTTTTAAGTAATTAAGTAACACAAATGGCACTTAGCATGACCCAGGAATCGAACCCTAGAACTGGTGATCAGCAGTCGTATTCACTAACGGCGGGGCCACAAATGTAGTCCGTTATTAGTTAAAGTTATAAAAAATTGCCGTATAATTAGCAAACAGAAAGGAGATCATTCATTAAAAATGGTATGCTTGACAGAACTAGCTAATTGGGAGCAATAGTTAGTATGGCTCAAAAGTTGAAGGATGGCTTTGAACCAAGTTATACTAGTTCGAAGTTTCTTTTCACTAAAAAATTCCATCTTTGACACTAGAAACCTTTTTGACCACATGCAAGTTAAGCCACAAATCCGGCAGGAAAGATGCCCCGAACTGTAATTATATAATTGAAGTCCCTGCTAATATTCGCAAGGCTCTCATCACTCAGACTCGTATATTCATAAACTGGACCTCTTGTCCTGTTAGGGACTTCACACTTGTAACTAGATGCTACAAGTGCCAGCAGTACGGGCATGCGGCAAAATCTTGCCGTGAAAGTCACACCATTTGCGGACACTGTGCGGCTACGGGACATAAAATAGACGCTTGTATAATGAAGCATACCATGGAGCCTAAATGCGCTACTTGCACACGTTACAATAAGCCCAATAAACACCAAACAGGAATAGCAGAGTGTCCCGCTAGAAAAGCTGCTGAACAGAGATACATCAACTCTGTTGATTATGAGGGTGCATAGGCGTTTAATTAAGTTATTTTTCGTAATAATTATGTGTGTGAACTTTGTACTTCATTATTATATTACTTCATTTTTCATCAATGTAAACATTCCATCAAACACTACTGACCCACTTACACTAGATTCCTTAGTTAGCAAATTTCTGAACTGCGTCATTAAATGCTTGACCTAGATTTTTATTTTTGTTTCAATATACATGTTTCGTTACTTAAGTTACATATTAGCATATTTTGTCATTTTTATATAATGATAGTGTATAGGTCCATTATAATCTTTATATTAACATAGTACTTCAATAATTGTGTTATCAAAGACTCTGACGGCCTTGTTCTCTGTCTCACCGTAACACAGGTACAAACCTAGCACGGGAGCTGGGGAATAATGTCCTGTTGGTCTGGAGTATGATACAGTTCTGTAGTGCTATCTAAACTTTACTTTGCCAGAAATTTTAACTATTATTATTTAATATCTAAATATTGTATAAGTAAATTTTTGTTTTTTATCAATAACGCTCGCCGTATCTAAGAGCCTGTGATACAGGATTTATTTATCCTAATACAGGCTCCCTATGTTTTTATTATGTACCTACCTAATATTTTAACTATAAGACTTATATTAAACTTTATGTATTAATTTATTTGAATAAATTGAATTATTATTAATTGAATTATTTTACGAAAGTGCTAGGAAACATAAAATAATGATTGATATTGTTAAGGTTAAGTATCTGAATATCTCTCCTTTACTCTCTCCTTCATAATAAATTACACTTTTATAATCATATTATTACAGGTCAATGGGTAAAACAGTTGTAAACTTACTTATGTGGCACATGAGGCAACAGTCTATGCAGATTGGAGGTGGTCACTGTTTTTAAAGAATCAGGAGCTACAAAGGAACTGACAGATTCCGGCAGCTCATGAGGCATTGTCGCACTTACTAGTGTCAATTGACACCCTGATGGAGGCGTTTGTATTTCAACTTTGTAGCGTATCTGTAATGGAGAAAGTATTTGGATTTAGATTGAATTTATACACAATGATGTAATAAATTTAGTAAAAAACTTATCTCAAATTTTCAACACAACTTATGTAGGTATGCAAGAATGTAAATGTCTTGATATTTTTCATAAAAAATATTCTCTGTCTATAAGCCACAAGCTTAAAAAACTGAATATATTTTAATGTAGTAAAACTACATTAAAATATATTCAGTTTTTTAAGCTTGCAAAGGACATTATTAAAACTAAATTAATACTCTCAAAAGAAATTATTTGTTTATTCATATCATATAAAATATTAAAATTGTTTTATCTATGGAATCACCCATCTAACCCTTCTTTGGTTGTCAAGGTTTGCGGAACCCACAGATTGTTTACCAACCAGTGAGCTCACATTGTATTGTCAAATAATATGAAACATATACATACCCCAAACTTCTTCAACAAATGTGAAAGCTTATCAACAAAGCTATCATCTAGTAATGTATCAGCTTCATCCAATACCACATGGTGTACGTTATTAATCTTAAAGATGCCTGTTGTAACAAGTTTACTGTACGCTCCTAACGTAGTCACGAGTAAATCGCAGTATTCTATCGGAGGGTTCAGCATTTTCTGCTTAGTTTTACCACCAACGAGAGTTGTTACATTGAGATTGAGGCGCTGGGCTATGTTTTGTGCTACTTCTCCCACTTGGTTAGCTGCAAAATAAATGTGAGTTTTATATACATACATAATATCACACAAAACATTATTCCCATAGGGCTATGTAGAGAGCAAATTTTAATAACACCACTTGATACATCTTTCTATGTATCCTTTACAAACTTTCCTTGCCTCACTCACATCCATACATGTTAATGTTAATTTTATAATTGTTTAACTTTTACATTGTATGTTTATTAGAAAATACATATTATCTGTATAATAAAGAGAAAATATATAGAATCCTGTCTTTGCTGAGCTAGTCAGCCTGCAACCAATGCAAGTGCAGATCAACTTTTCATGGTGAAATCAAGCATTCCATGTCTTGTTTTGAGAGATTTTTATTGTAACTAGACTTATAATTAACAATATTAAATTACAAGGCCAGTAGTCAGTAACATTCAGCAGAGCAAGGATAATAAATATTCATTCCTTCTAAAATAAAAAATTTATACATTTAACATTTTTTTGATATTTTTGAACAAAATTTAGAATTTGAATACTTTATTCGCATACAAAGACATGTTTTCCAAAAAAAACTCATTACAAAGCATTCAGTAAAACTCTTGTGATGCATTATGATAATAAATAAAGTCATGAGATGTAATTAAAACTATATATTAATGGCTTTATCCAGAGATATTTTTGTTTAGTTATAAAATTTTTCGTAAATATATTAAATTCAGTGTCTACAACATTGTGAAATAGAGGAAATATCCTTGCATAATGAATGTAACCTGCATCGAGACCAAGAAACACAAAAGAGTAAGAAGAATTTTTAATTGCATTCATTTCTGTATCAGGTGTAATATTCATAACTGTCCGTCCTGTTTAGCAAGATGTCTGGATGTGAATGAAGCAAAAATCGCCAAACCTCTATGGGAACAAGGTGTGATATTATGAATGTATGTATGTAATTTCTATATAATTCTAGTCAATTATCATGCATTGCATTTAGAAATTACAAAAAGAAAATACTTACCAAGCTCTCTACTAGGTGTTATGACAACAGCCATTGGACTATTGAAATCCTCCTTGATAGATGGTTTCCATTCCAATATATGCTGGAATATCGGCAGCAAGTAGCCCAGGGTCTTTCCACAACCGGTTTCAGCGGTAATCACAGTATTATGACCATTTAAAATCGCAGGTATGGATTTAGTTTGAATCGCAGTCGGCAAAGAAAACCCTTGCTCTGACATAACCTCAATCAGACTCGGACAAACACCGATTTCTTCAAAACTCTTCTTGTAAACCGGTTTCTCTTCTTTTTTATTGGCATTGCCGTATATGACGAAGTAGTCATTCTTTGATTTTGCATGCAACCAGCCTTTGGAAGCCAGCGGTATGCCTTCAAACTTACTGTAAGATTGACCTTCATAATGATTAAATTCTGGTCGTTTACATGATATTATAGGTAGCTTCTTTTTCGCTTGCTGCACACTGTAGTATCGGCAGTATGATAAATTGAATATATGACGCAATTTAGACATTGTTTGTTATTTAAATTCATCTATGCATGCTGAAAATCCAATGCTCCTGGTGAGAATTTGACAAATTTGACACTTGTTTGTTTTGACATTGATATTTTTTGACAATATAGCACCGTTCAGAAATATAAAAAATCTTAATAACTGTACAATGCTACGAACCGCTTTTTGCTTTTATGCAAAACCTCCGTACACCTACCTTAATTTAACAAAATATGTACCTATTTTAATACCAAAAGATTTTAATATTTTCCACATTTATATAGGTTCAAGGATTTCTATGAAATCATATCTATGCTAATATAGCTATGTATCATCATTTGATACTCAGCTCAGGTATTTTTGAGGTAAATAAATGTTACTATGGCCTTACGCGTTCTCCTCGTAATTGCGCATTGTACAGAATAAAAATTTCAGGCATTTAGTATCTCTCAAGAAATAGATACCTACCTATTTAAGTGCAGGACAATAAACAACACCAGCTAGTAACCATGAATTTCTGAAGCTAGTTTAATATTTTAGTAATAGCCTAAAGAAAAATAAGTAACATATTAATAGGAAATAAGTTGTTTAGTAATTTAAGTCGATCATAATTCATATGAGAGTTGTTAGGACAAAAAAAAACAACCTCAGTGCAAAGATAATAAAGACTACTTATTTAATGGTGAGTAAATTGATACTACGTACGTTGCCCTTCCGTAGAAATACGATAGATAATGAACTGAACATATTTAACAATGTATAATATTAATTAAGAATCGCAAATGTCTAAATTAAATTACTCAAAATGTAGTGTGAAAACACGTGAAGGACGCACACGTGACTATTAATAATTAATGGCTTCCATTATTTATCTACATGTACAGTTAAATAAAATTGAAGTTCATATGTCTGTTTGCAAAATACTTAATTGTGTTCAAGTGTTTAAAACTTGTTCTAATAAATGGCCCGGCAATCCGGGCCGGGTTTCTTCCGTAATCGGTGCCCTATCCCGTGACCAGTCATTACTGTCTCCAGCACTCGGATTTTGAACGTAAGTTTTAATCTAGCAACCCTACAGGAAAATCCGGGATTGTCCCGGAACTCGGCTCAATGTCCGTGTCCATCAAAGTATGAAGCATACCTACTAAGATGCACGTGTGACATTTTTTTAAACGTGCAGCTTAAAAAAGTACGTAAACCGGGAGGGAAAGTAATTACCATAAACGCATGCATAACTGGTGTAAGCTCTGATTAGTTAGGTTACAGTGTTTTGTCATTTTCAATCAATTTTGAAGTGGGAGGTATACAAAATTCTGAATTAGGAAACATCAACGATCAGCAGAGTTATCCACCTTACGGTGGTCTGTTTTATATTTGGTTTGGTTACCTTCGTTTGGTTAGTTTGGTAGGTAAATACACTGAATCCTTAATTATAATCTAGATAAACCGCGCACGCCTAGGCTCTCAATTAAATTTTCGGAGCACAGAAAGACAGTGTTGAAGATATTGTTAAGTACTTAATATTATATTTATGCAAATGTAGGTGTGTCATAAAGATGAGTTTAGCAGAGACTCGCGCAAACGTTCAGTGCGGCTATGGCTGGCACGCAAATCGGTCTCTTCCCAGGATTAAAAATACAATATTTGGAATTATTTTGTCTAAAAACAAATATTTTCAAAATGAGTTTCTTGCCTTTCAAGTTTAATGTGTTATCTGTGTGTACGGTTATAGTTTTGGTTTTCGGCAGTCAATTGCAGTAAGTTGTTTTGTTACTCTATTTTAGGACTAGAACTAAGTTGCTTATTTATTTACGACTTATAAATATTTTTATATATATTTTACTTGATATTGTGTTATTGGCAGAATTAGGCTGGGATCGCTACAAAGCTAATACAATTAAACTCTATTTTATTATAAGTACAAATTTCGGTTCAGTAAGTGCATGGTATTATAATTATCGTGATAATATCATCTATGCTGTTTTTGAAGAAAATATTTACATAACATAATAATAAATAATACATAATAAGTAAAAATAATATAAAAGTTAAAAAATTAATGAAGTTGTGAAATAATTATCTTCTGTACGAATTCAGTTTTATTACTTAGTTAAAACTTAGTTGAGGGATCCTGGATTTTTTTAATAAAATCACAAACAATTACACATACCTACCAATGGAAGTCATATATACATCGTCATCATCATTCGGTATATAAAACTCTTATGAACTAACTGCCTCTGAGGTGCGGTCGGAAGCGTATCCAACTTTTCACGAGGTATCGGGATCGATTCCCTGGTCGAGACGAGTCCTATTTTTCCTTTATTTCATTTAGAATATTTCTCAATATTAACAGGGAGTTTGATAACGCGGCCGGTAAATGGCTATAGGCTCGCCCGCTATTACATGAGACTGACATTCATTCATGTCAATATGGATAAGGGTAGCAAGCTTTCGATGTAATAGCCAAATGTGAATTTATTAGGTCGGGCAAAAAGTCTTTTCGCATTATAGTATGTATGAACTTGTAATAAAATCTTTTCTCTACACAAAAAAGCTTGATATTTGGGTACCTCACGAGCTCATTGAAAGAAACCTAATGAACCGTGTACTCATTTGTGATTCTTGAAGCCAAAGAGATTTTACTAAAATATATAATAAATTTAACCCATGAATGTCCCACTGCTGGGCTAGGGTGTCCTCCCGTAATGAGGGAGGGGTTAGGCCTTGAGTCCAGCACGCTGCCCAAGTGCGGGTTGGGGACTTTGCTTGCCCTCAATAAACGTATTAAACAAATTTCAGGCATACAAGGTTTCACGATGTTTTCCTTCGCCGTTAGAGCATGTGATAATTATTTATATTAAAATATATACTTGTCTATATTTAGCGACATCCAAATTACGAAATTATAAAGAAACCAGTCCGATACCTATAAGTGAAGCCAAAAATAACAAACCAGTTTTAATACTAACTTCCTTTAAAATTGTTTAAATTAGCAACAATATGGAAATTAGATCATTTTAAGCAAATAAATCTGGTTCTTTCTTATATTTCTTTCCAGAATATTGGTTTTGAGTTATTTATTGCATCTTATTAAGCTACATGCATAATATCACGACTGATGTACGGAAAGTGTAGGCAGAGGTGTATGAAAAACATACACACAACTATTAAGGTATATACATTGAGGATATTTATAAAACAATCTTAATTTTGCAGTTGTCAAAGAGATCCTTCGAAACAAATATTTTATACTAGTATCAGCCCTTGACATCGTCCACGTAAAATGATTTCCCATGGTAAAAAGTATTGTAGGTTTTAATCTAGGTTATAAGTTTTCAGTGAAATTAGAAAATCTGTCCATAGCTTTTTTTTTGAAAGAGTAACAAACATACATACATACTGACAAACTTTCCCATTTATAATAATAGTGGGAGGTAAATCACGTCGTAAGTTTAAAATAGACATGAATAACAGTAACAGCTGAAATTCAGATCTCGGAAATTCCCGTGTGTTAGAAAGGACTATGGGCAAAAATGTATGGGCTCCGTCCCCACCTACCAACAAACATGGAACTGATACCAACGTGTTCATGAAGTGCCCCCTATTTAATTAAAATCATTTGTTTTTGATAAATCAGTGGGAATGTATATTTAAAAAAAAAACAATTTGTACTTAATTATTATTTAACGTATATTTTTATTTTACATTTGTAAGTTATTTTAACATTATTGTTATATTACAGTACTAACTCATATGTATAATAATGTCCTCCTAGCCGATATACGGCTACGGCGGTCAGGTTCATTGAAACTGGCCATCTGTGCCGGACTTTGTTTATAGTGTCCAAGTGTGTGCACAATACACAGGTACACTCTCTATTCCATCACTCTCATAGTTTGGTGGGACGGATAACCGACACGACCAGTGAGAGGTCAGGCGCAGGACCGACGGCTTTACGTGCTCTCCGAGGCACGGAGGTCGTCGACCTCAACTTCCTAACTCCGGGCAATCTCTAGGAAATTCTTAACAGAAAATCTCAGAAAAGACTGTTTGGCCCGACCCAGGATTCGAACCCGAGACCTCTCGCACCACAGTCGCATATACTACCGACCGCGCCACAGAGGCACTCATATGTATATACTTAATATACTTATATCATTTCCATTATATGGTTAATACATGTTATTGATTTCATATTTCAATAATTATTTTTACTCGTCAATTATAATGCTGTCTAACAGATGCGCTGGCAGATTAAAATCTGATCAGATCTAAAATCGTGGGTTGGAGAGCGGGGGGAGGGGGTTATTTTGTACCCAGCTATCTTTATGTGCATGCGGCGTCCGCCGCTGTGCACTAATTAATAAATAAATGAGCATGTATTTTGGAATTAGTCGTCAATAATACGTTAACGAGATATTTGTTTAAACCGAAGATACTATGAGAACCCCATGCATTTGGGCAATGTCGCCATAGTATAAAAATATCGTCTTGCCAAGATATATCAATTGAGCTACATTTCATTTTTGTTGATGGGTGGGGACGATTCCGCCCATAGTCCTTTAGGCGGGAAAATCCGCTACTTTATAGAATATATGATTTACGCAAACGAAATTGTGGACGTCACCTAATACCTACTAAATATCATTATATCGGCCTAGCCTTTTTTACAACCATGTTGGAATCGGCTTCCAGTCTCATCGAATGCAGCTGAAAAACAGTATTTTACACAAAGGGACTGCCTATCAAACCCCCCCTCGTAAGACTAGTTGTTAGACTTTCAAGCTTTTGAGTATCAAAGACTGTCAAAGATCTTCGAAAATGACAGTCAGGATCCACAATTTGACAAGCATTCGAAAAAAATGGAGGAACTCGATATGTATCAGATGGTCACCCATCTGCAGAACAACTTCGGCAAGCGTAGCTTAACCTCAGAGATCTATCCGTGCGGCTGTTGTTAACTAAGCCACGTGTTCCTCCTCCTTACAAACTCCTACGGGGTAAAAGAAGAAAATAATAAGGATTACGCTAAATTATTTTTTTTATTTAACCCGTGCCTGTCCCATCGCTGGGCAAGGGTCTTCTCCCGAACGAGGGTAGGATTAGACCTCAAGTCCACCACGCTGGCCAAGTGCGTGTCGGGGACTTCTCATGCCCATAAGAAATGTATTATTAAACACATCATAAACTTACAAGGCAATTTAAATTACATTCGTGAAAATGCAAACGTTATTAAAATTTATTTGTATTCATTGGTCCCGTTTTTTATCACTGACATTGCAAAACAATGTAATTTAAACTAATTAATTATTTATATATTCATCGTTAATGTTTTTTTTTTCATCTGAAACTGAAATACTTACCTACTTTCCCATTTATTTTTTCAAGTAGTCGAATTTAAATTAAGTTCATCATTATCTTTTATTCTACTACAGTAATTAACCAAAAAATTGCTGCATTAGTTTTTTTCACAATTATTTAATTATAAAATACATAAATTAAAATCAATTTATTTATTCATTTAGGTCAAATGCGGACACTTATGATAGTCAATAGCCGCCTTTACACACACACACTCTATCGCACGTTCTTAGGAGCATGCAGGATAACGCGCGGGAAAGCAACTCGGTCTTCGCTCGCGATTTTCTTCATGGGCTTGACAGATGAGCGCAGCGCGTGGTCTTTCCCTTCCCCACACTCGCGCTCTTTCACGCGCGATTTTTGTTTCATGCGCGATAGAGTGTGTGTGTAAAGGGGACTAATGGAGTCCTATTGATAACTATTACCCAGGCTTAAGCAAGCACTGAGAACTTTATGTGTCTGAGCAAACATAAAAAAATACGAAAGGTTTAGGAGACGGACCGTGACGACGGCGTCCATGCGTTCCCTCGCCTACACTCAGGTCCTTAACCTCTTGTTATTATTATTCCATTAAGCCACAGTGGTTTGCGAGTTGTCACAACTCACATGTCACAAATAATTTATTTATAGGAATCCTTTTATAGGAATCAAATAAGTTAAAACGGCAACTATAGTCGTACAACTTAGTCAAGAGCCCTGCAAGGCTCGCCGCTGTGTAAGGTATACAAAAATAAGAACTTAAAATGCAATGGCCTGCAGAGTAATGCATCTGACTTTTTTTTTATTACTCAATTCGGCCCTTAATGTGGCTTAACGACTGTTATCTTAATAAAAAATAAATATAAAACAGTAACCGGAACTGACTCTTAACGTGCCCTCTTAAGCACGGAAACGCTCAGTTCTAGTACTATCATACGGTCACCCACCTATGAAATGACCGCGTTAAGGTTGCTTAACTCATAGTGAGCGCAACTGGCTATGAGCATCTGACTATGGCCTGCGTGATACATTTATTATATTTATCGCAAATTTAAAGCAGTACTACTTAATTACACTTTAGATAAGTTGTCAAACTGTAAGACATAATAGCATTCTATTACCAATACAGCTCGAGAATTTGCTGCATACAAACAAAGATTTTCTTCAGCGAACAGAAGGACATATAATTAGGTGTTATGCAAGGGTGTAATACAAGAAAATTGCCAGTAATCTGCTGGAAACGACGTCTGCCGGTAGATACATAATTGTTTTGTGAAATTAACTAAGTAGTATACCTTAACAGATCATGTGTTTCCGCGAGTTAAATGCTACTAAGTACAGTCTGATTTCCTTTCTGTACTGTAGGGCTGCTAAATAAATAAAAGATGTCTGAATTTTAAAAATGCCTGCTCTATGAGGCACACCTTCGTTTCGGCACTAATCAGCCGGCAGCCTACCTATTCGGTTCCGCATTATTCGGATTTGCCGCCTTGCTAAGCCAAATAATGCCTAGAAGTGTAATAATGTGTAGATGAACGTTCGGGATTGTCGTTCGACATCGTCGTGCCTGAATGTTTAAACCGAATTTTGTTGTTTGATAAATGCTGTCGAACCGATCGTGCTAACTCAAAAAAGTGTTTAGAAAGCCTAACGCACTATTTAACTTTGTGTGGTTTCTGAATATGACGTCAACGTTACCTACGACTTCAATAGAACTCTGTGCTTATGGCTTCTGTTTTTGTTTTCCTTTCTCGAAGTAGCTTGCTGTAATGTACTTACTATTTCCGGGCAAGAGTCTCTAAACTAAACAAATTCTTGAATCCACACTGCCTTGCGGGTTGAGGACTTGATTATATACATACTCACACCTGTAATAGCGCAAGGCGTAGGCAGAGGTGTATGAAATACAGCAGCGTTTCGCCTTTAACAATGCTAGTCTCAAAGATTTGGTAATCGAACCTGTAACCTCGAGGTTAGCAGTCGTAAACACTAACGCTTAGATCACAAAAGAAGTCAATAAGAATAATACGCAGAAATTATAATTATTTTTTCATGAATATTTAATTGCCAGCAGTTCTGTATTGTTTGTGTGAAATTCAGTAAGCCGTAAAAGGTTAGCCTCATATCGTCAGGCTTGATGCACTTAGCTACCGGCTGAAACGCTTCAGTTACGTCTGAACAAAACCTGATAATATATTAATACTAGCTAACAGCTAAGTTCGCTAATTTTTCATTTTTTTAACCCTTTACTGTCCCGCTGCTTGGCAAGGATCTCCTCCCAAACGAGGGAGGGGTTAGGCCTTAAGTCCACCACGCTGGCGAAGTGCGGGTTGTGACTTTGCATTCCCTCAGTATATTTTGAATACATGCGTAAATAAAATCATGCCTTTTCTCTATAGGGGTAGTCAGAGATCAGGAAACGCTACTTGGTACGATCCTTACTAACTTCCTTTGCTTCATTCACATCCATACATTTTGTTATAGAGGACCGCCAGTTACGAATACGTACCTAAACTTTTTACAAGACATCGCTGATATGATCTGTGTATGTCTTTCTAGAACAATTTTTAGTCCCTGATTTCAACATATTTCAACATTTTTGAAAAATATGTAGCCTGAGCCTATACTTACTTGATCTCAAGTTTTCTTTCCATGCTAGAATTGATCAACATAGCCGTTTAGGCCTGAAAATCTGGAAGAGAGACCGACTTTTGCATATAAAATATTAATACGGATATATCTATCTATGCTAATATTTGGTAACAAGGTCGCGTTTTACCCAGAAAAATTGAAAGCCTTTGTTAGGCTTAAGATATTTTTTTATTTATGATCATACTTGGTTAGATGCATAATATTAAAATACTTCCCCTCTTATTCATAAAAATATGTGAAGTTATGAATGGCTTATAAAGTGTTGATTCTTTCACTCCTTAGCGAAATGAAAAAGAGAAAACATATTATAGTAGTATTTTAACTAAAATAGGTTTATAGTGTGTTTATGAATAAGAGGGCTTTGTCTATATAAACTCTGTGTGTTGGGCTGAAAAGGTGATAAAACTGTACAAGCGAGCAGAGCTAGGCGGCTCAGTTAGTCATATTGAAGACTAATTTTGAAATGTAAACTAAGTATAAATATCTGTCAGATTACTTACCTTAATGAGTGAAACTCTATTTATGTAACAAAGCATCACATTACATATTCTCCTTATTATATATTATCATACCTAATTTTAGAGGACGTACAAGGTCAAACAAGTAATAAAATGTATTGATTAGGTACCTACTAACGTCAAATATAACTGTATTGTGATAATAAAATTCAACTAAAAAGTAACTTTTTGTACCTAGTCACTTATAATTTGTTTCAGCGATGTCTGCCTTCTGAGAATATAGATACATAAAAGGTACAAACAAAACTAACCTCCGGTGTCTGAGTACATTTAGCGGCAGTTATCTATTCAATAGTGTTTTCTTATCAGAGTTTAAACGCTATTGAATAGATAAACTACCGCTATAGGTATGTACCTCAGAAACCGGGGGTAAGTAATCCATTTGCACCGGAGGCCATAATTTGTAAAATTCTTACATCGAAAAGACAGCAGTGGTTTTAGAAGCTTTCTTTTTCTGTTACATAAATTTAATTTAACTATATACTTTTGGTTTTAAAGCAGTAAAAGGCTGTTATAACATTAAACGTAGACACTAGACACTTAAATAATAGATAAGTAGGTAGAAAAACTGCTGCTAATTTGTTCAACGCAAGTAAGTAGATATTTGTTGTTTTTCATTCCATCGACAAATTTTCAATCGTAAAAAAGGAACCATAGTCCACACTTTTACGTCAAACGATCGTTAAGTGCCTTTTTTATCATTGTAAAGTAAACATTTCAGTGAAAAAGATTATTTTCCTCAAATTGGTCTTTTGTTTGAGAATAAAGTTCAAATTCATACTATTAACGCAATACTTTGTCTGTCTCTTTGTCTGTTTGACTGTAACGTAATCCCGGCGACGTAACACACAAACAAGAATTGAACATAAAATTCATAAGCAAAACAGTTGAAACCTCGCGGTCCACGATAGACTACACTTTTTTGAATAAAAACCACCCCTAAAACCCAAAATAGGGTTGAAATTTTTTATGTGGTTCATGGAATTGTGAGGTTAGGTAGGTCAAGTAGTTTCAAAGTCTGTTCTGCCAGCCCTATTATAATACATAGTTACAGCTCAGCCTTGCTAGGTCTTACTTAAATAATATGCATTACATACTCATCAATGCATGTAATTGTATCCTATAATTACTAACCTATTATATTTACACATATGAAAAATATACAAAAACTAGGTTCATTTCGCGATAGTCGAGTAAGGATATAAGATGTCGACTTTTTTACTTAAGTAGGTTGTTTTAAAAATGTAGTGTTAGCGTAGAATAGAGTTTATTATAAGTGTCAAATTTTGATGGCCATATAATTTGTTGTTGTTGTCGCCAAATAACTTGAAAAGAAGTTGGTGAATTATAAAGCTAACTGAACGGAGAATCAGTGCAGAGGACTCTCGGTTGAGTGTTGTACAATTCCTTCAAAGCAGACTCAAAAATCGTTCACAATGATGTAGTGAATTTGTTCCAAGTTGTTTGACGGCAACTTAACTGTCGATCAAGTTAGAACTATGTGCGAGTGAAGAAGACAAGATGATGAAGTCACGAATTTTATTGTGTTAAGTTGCTATAGACCAGTGGTTTTAACCCGTGTGCCGTGGACCCTGGGGCCCATGAGTGTGTTGTATGGGTGCTTAGAAATTAGTTTTCTTTAGTCAGAATTAGATTGTTTTACCACGGACATTTGAGTCGCGTAAAAACTGATTGTCTGATATATTAAGTAGAAAGGAATACTGCCATAATGAAAAATACTCTGTAAACGTCTTTTTCCCTTAGTGATTCAGGACTAGAAAAGGTCAAAAACACTGTTACAGACTCAAGATACCTTTTCCTCTTGGTGATACCTAAAATTTTAAACAATACCTAATTAATAACAAAATCACACGAAGGTATTAAAATCTCATAATGTATTTTAATTTCGTGTTATTTTTTTCGTCATATTTTATGGGGACCTAAATTCACACGACACTTTGTTTGAAAATCGCGGATTCAAAGAAAAAAAGTTCTTTGTTATAAAATGTCTTTGCCATGGTATATTAATTTGGTTAAGTGAATATTAATTACCCAATTATGCCAAAATTGTATTTCTGAGTCACACATTTATGTACTAGTACCTAAAATTAAACATTCTTAATCAAAATTTAGGGAATAACTCCTATTACTTATTTTGTGGTAAAAGTAGGTAATATCTTAGTGCCGGGTTCTTTTCTCAAAGTAGGAAAGGCTAATCTAGGAGAAAATACAATTTAATCCTAATTTACAATGAGTAAGATCCTATTGCGTAACAATTTCGCAATAACTTTTAGTTTTTTTGGATTCTGATTGTTCGACATTTTAAGTTTATAATTTTGAAGTTTTTCACAGTTGCTCAATAGTTCATACAGCCAAAAACGTCAAAAATAATACCTTCAATAACGGAGGTAGTCCATCTAGAGCACCCAGCCTTACTCACGTATATTTGACAGGTTCACTTCGTGGACTCGAGTAAGTGCTATTCGAATGGGTGCTCTAGATAGACTACCTCCAATAACGTTATTTTGAAAAAGAAACCTCGGCAATTAGTGAAGTATTATTTAATGATGTATTTATTTGTTTCAGCAATATATTGAACGCGATATCGTTGGCTGAAGTGAAACTGTTGGTGCCGTTGTTAAGAGTGATACAAATAGCAATCGTAAGCGTGTCGTCGATAAATGTCGGAGCATCACCGTATCCACCCCAAGCTGTTGTACATGGTTAATATTTACTATCTAACGGCCACATTCTTCATCTATACTAATCCTAATATTATTAAGCTGAAGAGTTTGTTTGTTTGAACGCGCTAATCTCAGGAACTACTGGTCCGATTTTCAAAATTCTTTCAGTGTTAGATAGCCCATTTATCGAGGAAGGCTATAGGCTATATAATAATATCATCACGCTACGACCAATAGGAGCAGAGTACCAGTAAAAAATGTGAAAAATTGACCCATTCTCTCCTATGTGACGAAGCGCGAGACAGCTAGCATAGTATATCACACTAATAATACTTAGTGTAGTAACTCAAAATACATACCCGTGTGGGAATCAAACCCACGACCACAGATAGTGCCTCCCGATGCACTGATAGTGGCGTGGCAACCAACTTAACCACGGAATTGTATGTCTGATAATCGTTTATTTAACATGCCTACTAACCTATCGTGAAGAAACAAACCCATTGAGATTAAAAATAAATCTCATAGTGCAAAGATCACGTTAGTAAGTATAGTTGTTAAAAAGCCTCATTTAAAATGATAATGACATATTTTTTGCAATTTTTTTTTTGTATTTGAAACTATTTGCATGTTCTAGTGGTTTCTTAGATCATTAGTGGAAATATAGGAGGTTGTTATGTTTTTTTTATTGATATAATAACAAAGGTTAAGTTTCTTAATGCCCATATACTTCAACTAGTTTGTGTTAAAATATGTGAACATTGGAACCAGATATTTTGATCCAAACCAACCTTTTGTTATGGCCTTTTTAAAAACAACTCCCGTACTTAGAAATTGCACGTGTCTCGTGGGGACTTTACAAACATACAAACAACGGATACTAAGTACAACCAGACTCGTAACAACTATTTGTGGGCAAATATTTGTTTCATTTGGGAATCGAACCTACGACCTCCTGACGCATCGATAGCGGCGGAGTGCCACCTTAACCACTGCGCCACAGAGGTCTACTTATTTCTATACTGTAAAACTGGTCCTTAAGCCTTCTGCAAAGACTACTTTTGTATTTATTCAAATCTTTCTAGTAGTTTCATAGATTAACGCAGTGAAACATACAAAAAAATCCTGGTATATTATTATGTAATTAGATGCATAATATTTAAATATATAAGCATGTTTATTTAAATGTTAAAAGAGATAGCATCTTAAGTGTTTGAATAAAACATGAGTGTTTTAAAATATCAAAAGATATTGTTATAGAAAATAGATCACCTTTGACATAAACGATGACTAAATTTAGATTATATCGCATTGCCGTCATAATATCTTGAAATACCAGTTCTTTTTTAACATAAATAATGAATACGAATATAAATCTATAGGTACATACATAATATCACGCCTTTTTCCCATGGGAGTAGAAACCAAAGAACACCACTTGGTATCATCCTTAATAACTTCCCTTGCCTCATTCACATCCATTTATTTTATTTACGTGTCTTCCGAAGAGCACAGAGGCGACCAGTTCAAAAACCACTACACGGTCACTCATCTATCTAATGATCGCGCCAATATTTGCCTAACTTACAGATCGTTTACCGACCGGTGAGCGCAACCGGCGCTAGGCACTTCATCAAATTGATATTTTATTAATTTCATACAAAAAATACGGTTCAAGATCTGACAGTGTACTAATTACAAATATGTGTAATTTCTGACACTCAGTAAGTATACCTATTACGTACGTTACCTATATGACTTGTTGCGCATACCGATAATACCGGTATATCTAATACTAATTCTGGGCTAAAAGCAGATATATTCCAGTGCTCTTGGCGCCGATGCATGTAAATATTTGTTACAAACGTACAATGAAATACAATGGCGATTCTAAAGTTAGCCAAACGTGCACGCTACTACTATAAATAATAGTAAGAACTATCAATGTGTTTTCTGTACTTACAGATGCAATAATCTGAATCACTGAATAGGTATAGTTCGCAATATTCAGCTTTATAACTTGCGAGTGTAAACGGAAATATGCCGCTGCAGAATGCGAAAAACAATAAAAAGAACTTAACGTAATCTTCTTCTTATCATATGGTTTGTGGTCAACCTAGTGTCAAAGTTGTTCGAGCCGCCCGAAGGCCTTTGTCGTGGCTTAACGACTGTAAATCGTAATTTCCTTCAATATTTTTTTAAAGTGTTACCATTAAGTCCTTCATACACCTTTGTATAAGAAGTTCAGATTAAATGCATAAGACGTAGGAAAGGAGTGTGTTTTAAAATCGGTCTGTTTGTTCCAGATGGGCAGGCGTTCGACTTCGTAATAGTGGGCGCTGGATCAGCTGGCTGCGTGTTAGCTAACCGACTGACGGAGGTTTCTGACTGGAATGTGTTGCTCATAGAAGCGGGAGACGACCCACCCGGTGCCTCTAATGTAAGTGTGATCAAAATAAATATTGGTTAGTAATAGCCGAGTAGTTTAAGCATTCACCTCCCAAGCAAATGATAGAGAATTGAAATCTAGGCCAATGATGATCGATGCATTAGATCTTTATTGAATGATTCTGATGATGATGATTCTTGTAAAAGAAGACAAAGTCCTCAAATCGCATATCTTCCCTCCTTCTCATATACCGAGACACCCTTGCCATTTTATCCCACAGATACCTAAGTATATTTTCCATAGGCCAAGTAGACACCCTTGCATTTAAGGGGTACCTGATTATCAATTTTTCTTCTTTCAGCTTCCAGGCTTGTCAGTATTGGTGTCACCAGAATTACCCAGTTGGAACTACTACACGGTCAACGATGGCTTCTCAAGCCAAGGCCTCAAAACAAAGAGCATCCATCAGATCATGGGCAAGATGCTGGGAGGGTCCAGCGGTGTCAATTTCATGTTCTACCTTAGAGGCAACAAGGTAGACTACGCTAACTGGGTTCGTAAAGGGAACCCTGGATGGGACTGGAAAAACGTGACGTCATACTTCAAGAAAAGCGAAAGGCTCAACGATAAAGCCATCCTGAAAAGTGACTCCGGTCATCTACATAGCACTAAAGGATATTTATCCGTAACTAGACCGAGTTGGGGTTCGAAAATGACTGAATATTTAAAAGCCTTTGAAGAAAATGGACACGATATTCTTGTAGAAAATAATGGGTACTGGCAATTGGGTTACGCACCTGCAAGTTTCACTGCCGATAAAAGCTTGCGTCAAAACACAGCCAGCTTTCTTAAAACCTGTAAAAGATCGCAAGAATTTATTCGTTCTCAAAAATACTAAGGCGAGAAAGATCTTGTTCGATAAGATGAAAAGAGCAGTCGGAGTCGAAGTGAAACTTCCAAACGGCAAAGTTATTAACCTAATGACAAGAAATGAGGTTATTTTATCAGCTGGTGCCATAAATACTCCTCAACTGCTAATGCTTTCGGGTATTGGACCTCAGAAACATCTACAAGATATGAACATAGAAGTTTTATTAGACTCGCCGAATGTGGGTCGAAATTTGCAAGATCACCCGCTAGTTCCAGTGTCTATATCCAGGAATAAGCGACTTTCATCAGTTTTTGAGAATCTGGAGCCGTTTAGACATCTGGACAAATTCCCGGTTCCAGCTATTGTAGGTTTCGCGGCTTTAAATGAGTCGCAAACGTTTCCTGACTACCAAGTGTCGGCAGTTCCTTCAGGTTCGTCTGCATTGTTACCTGTTTTATTATGTTCTAGCACGTTCACGGTCAACGACGAGTCGTGCACAGCACTGGCGAAAGCTACGCGAGTTAAAGGTAGCTTGACAGCCTTAGTGGCGCATTTACAGCCTAAATCACGGGGGAAAATCATGTTGAAGACTTCAAATCCGGAAGACAGTCCTTTGATCTATTCAGGGTATTTTAGCAATGTGGAAGATATTGAGGAATTCGCGAAATATGTTCAAGACTACGTCAGTGTTGTGAATACGACGTATTTCAGGAGTTTGGATTCGGAAGTCGTGGATTTGAAAGTGCCACAGTGCGAAGGGCTTCAATTTGGCAGTCTTGAGTATTGGAAATGTTATGTACTACATTTGTCCAGTACACATTACCATCCTGTGGGGACTTGTGCTATGGGTTTGGAAGATGAAGGTGTTGTGGACGAAACTCTACAAGTCCATGGAGTGAGAGGTTTGAGAGTGATCGATGCTAGTGTCATGCCGACGATAACTAGAGGGAATACAAACGCGCCGACCATAATGATAGCTGAAAAAGCTGCTGATATGGTCAAACGTGATTATGGGGTTTATGCATAGATTTTTATTAGAGAATCCCGCGGGGGAATCGTGAACAGAAAGTAACCACCAGAAATAACAAAAACCCAATGATATACTGGTGGTTGATGATGTAAAACAGTAAGTTACTGTTATTATGAAAGAGTAAAGTGATAATTTCGATTACAAAAATGCGATATTACAAATAACTGTGACGTCGCATGATCCTTATACTAATTTTCTAAGGACAGTAACGAAACCAGAAACAACTCCAAATTTTTTTATGACGTGTAGTGAGATTGCTTATTCGCATTAAACGGAAAAACATAATACAAATAAGTAAATAAAATATAATCAATATGTATAAAACTGACAATTTGTAAAATTGACTGCGACTGCTAGCCAAAGTTTTGTTATAATTTACACAATATTTATTAATATAAGTAGAAATATATTAGAACTATTATAAAGCTGTGTTTCTCTACTAACTCCCAATAAATGTAATAAACGAGGAATAACTGGAATGTCTACGAATGCTACGTGCACGTACGTATACGTGTTCGTTAAACTGCGTATGACTTAATGTCCTAAAAAATACTTGGCAGATAACAGTCTGTAAAATATTTAACAATGTTGACAGAAATTATTAGTCGATAAAAATAATCCACAATTTTGTAGAAAAAGGAATTACTGCAGTAATTCGGTTAGATCGGAATCTTTTAACCGAAATGCTGTGCTTTGCTATGGTAACCAAATAAATTAACTGATAAAAAAACTTATTTATATAGATAAATCAACAACCAGAACAGATACTCGTGCTCACCACACAAATATTTGTCCCAGATGGGATTCGAACCCACCACACACGGCAATAGTGTTATTACGGCAAGGTGACGTTAACCACTGCGCCAAACGTGTAGTTAAATAAAACTTATTTTATTTTTCTCCCACTATCCACCGTCCACATTTATTTAATGCCTTACAACAATTATATTAGCTTTAACTAACATTTAACATGAAAATATTAACATCGTTTTATACAAGGATATTTACAAAAGTTTTACAAAGTAACATGCGTAAAAAATAATGACAGACTTACAATATTACATTATCTAAGCATAAATAGATTTTTTTACCAAAAGAATCACATTATAAACCGGCTTTTGACCATAAGATGGCATTTATAATAATATAATACATCTTGAGATAAATTTTTACGTAAGTCAGGCTTTCTGCACACATCCGGTTCGGCATTAACCGTCAACCGGGCGGCAGAACCGAATATGTGTAGATGAATATTCGGTAAAAATGCCGCACGACATCGCGGCGCCTGAATGTATAAACCGAATTGTGACGATCGGACCCGGAGGAACTACCTGGCATAAGCCGAACAAGTGCAGTTGCTTCGAGTCGGTTTTGTTGTTCGATAAATACTGCCGAATCGAACATGTGTGTAGGCCTCGTACATTTTGTACGAGACCCTTTATACTCTGACACCATATTATTATAAATATAACATCCAGCTATTGTTCTTACCATTGTAATTTAATATTTATTATATAGTCAAAAGCCGGATTTATCGGCTACAAAGCAATGTCGATTTCACTGCTAACCCCCCATTTCTGAGGTACATTTAGCGGTAGTTTATCTATTCAATAGCCTTTAAACTCATAAAAAAACGCTATTGAATAGATAAACTATCGCTAACTGTATTCAGAAACCGGGGGTAAGTAAGGTACTAGCCGATTTAAATAATACTTTTACAATACACTATTTGTCTACTGAGAGGCACATTAAATTTGAGATACAATCAAAAATTACTTTCTCAATACATTGATTTATGAAAAACGTCAAAAATTATTCCTTGATGTTAACTGACTATGAGAAAAACGGTTCAGTACAAAAAGTTTTACCCATAAAATTTGCCTTTAGAGAATATAAATTCATTAAAAATAATTACTTGGAATATTACAAAGCCCATAAACTAGATTAATCTAAATGCCGTGGACTAAACAGACGATTACCGCCCTCTACCAGTCAGGTAAGTAATCTTAGTATTTTTATACAGCCGCAAAATCAAAAAGAAAAATACTATGGATAAATAATACATTGGGGTTGCCAAACAAATAGAGCCTTTTTAGAGCAAAATCAAAAAGAAAAATACTATGGATAAATAATTCATAGGAGTAGTCAAACCAATAGTCAGTTTCACGGCTTATAGAAATTAACCAAACCGATAGATAATATCGGACGAAAACAACATTCACCTGATAGGCTAACCGAAACTTATTTGGAAGTCGTAAAACTGGAGCTGTTTGACAACGAACAAATAACCTCTGTATTATAATAATGACAATATAGAAAATACAATAATTACATTTTTCTATCAACTATTCAGCTTAGAAATGTTTACAAATTGTATAAGACCCTTCGTACAAGGCTATGAAAATGTCTGATACTCAACAATTTTCATCTTCAAGCGACTACTGCCATACAAATCCATTCTATCTATCGTATGGTTAGTGGTCAACCTAGTGTCAAAGTTGTTCAAGCCTGTTATCTTAACTGACAACTACTGGGACCGACTTTTGACATGCCCTTCGAAGCACGGAGACGCTCAGTTCAAATACCACTATGCGGTCACCCATCTATGGAATAACCGCGTCAAGGGTTGCTTAACCCACAGATAGTTTACCGACCGGTGAGCGCAACTGGCCATGGGCGCCTCACAATCAAATCCTTTACAAAAGTAGTTGATTCTGCCCAACTCTCTATGCCGGTAGTCGCTTGAAGCCTAGATTCGCTGAGATTTGCGTAACGCATGTAAACGAACGACCTAATAGTGCATACACAATTACACATTATATAACACTTTAATGTATACATAATACATGTGCTATATAGTATGTAGACACCATTATAAAGAAATATTTATTTATACTTATCTTACCATAATTGCTTAGACGTAGCATGTGTCGCAACAAGGTAACAACTTTAGGGTATTATTTAAAGAAAAGTTAAATAATACCCTAAAACATTTTGTTCTTTTTTCACAAAGTCAAAAAATTACGGCGATACATCGAATTGAAAAGTCGCATGACGTCACGTTATAGTAGAAAATGTACTACAACGTGACGTCATTAGCCTACGTTCCGTAACTTTAATGTTCTTTAACTAAGCTACTTTATATTATTGGATAAAAAGAAATACATGTCAAATATTTGTGAATTATCTGACTAAATGACTAATTACAATTCCTGTTTTTTTACCTATTCTTACCTACTCTTTCCATCGTTAAGACACAAGCTACGAAAATGATTGCACATACAAAACAAATGTCAGAATGACAGTTGACATCTGTCAAACTGACATTTGAAAAAGTCAAAATAGTATTTACATGTAACTACACAGATACCCGTACTGTAACTAATAATATAATTAATATTCAAAAGAATTCGAGTGAATTGTTATATTTTTATCAGGAATGCTATGGACAGCTCGGAAACTATCGGATATTTGAAATAAAAAAATATTTATTTAATATCCGACTTCATCACCGTCAAAAGTTGTGGATAATTTCGGATAGGAGCAAGTTATATCTTTATATATTTAAATAATTTCTTCAAAATCGAATATCCGTAAACGTATCTGAGACCGAAATTTAATGTCCATAACATCCCTAATTTTCACAAAATGCTTACAAATTGAAAAGTTATACATTTTTATAACGATACCAATATAAACACTGCAATATTATATTCGTTTCAAATGTCACTAAACTCACACAGTCATCTCGCTCTTTTTAGTGGAAATAGAAAAGGACATACAACTTATCATTTAAATATAATATTGCAATGTTTACACTATATTTCTATAGACATTGAACGTCAAAATGTTCTATATAATTTAACAGATAGAATACAACATACAGATATGTTATAAAAACGGTTATAAAGACCCATGAATTATTCCGTTAACCCTTTGACCACCACGACGTTATATTTTAGTCGACATTAGCCGATGAAAGCGTCCTGAGCATAGATGCAGGTTCTGATTTGTCGAGTATAGCCGACCGTGGCGGTCAAAGGGTTAATCTCGCTAGCACAAACTGCATACTTGTATTTAGATCAAGTTTTTCCATCCAAAGTCTTTAAATGAAATGTTTTCTAAATACACAAGTTTTATCAACGTTGTAAATATACGTGTACGTGCGTGTACGTGCACGTATACGCATAAAGAGGCCAGTCCTGTGTTATGCTTATCTTACATGGGGAATTGTCTATAACGGTGGTTTAAAGAAGTAAATATATTGGACATTCTCTGCTGCCTGTCTATAAAGACGGAACGAGGCTGAGGTGTAGCAAAACGGAAAAATATCAACCAATAGGAATGCTGAAAATCGCCACTACTCTATAGTGGTTCAAATCGATTGGTTAATATTTCTCAATTTCTCCGCACTGCATCTTCCCTCCGCGTCAATGGAAAGGCAACCAAAAATCTGATCAAATGGTTTCATAGCTACAATTGGATACTTGACTGATTCAAACTCAGGTAATTCTTTGAAATGTCACCGCTATAGACCGTATCACTCATCCGATGCAACGGCGGCAATACATCGACAACACAGTTGATTTTATCATCATTATAGAGTACCTACAATAACTATATAGAAATTAATAATAAACAAGCAGATATACTGTCTTAATAAACGTCGTATAAGCTCTGATTAGTACTGTGTTCTTCACTCATGTATTTATCATTTATTTTTAAAAGCACTCCCGCACTTAAAATTACTCTTGTGTTGCGGGAACTTTTGCAAACATACAAACAACGGACAAAAGTACAACCAGTCTTACCCCCGGTTTCTGAGGTAAATTTTGCGGAAGTTTATCTATTCAATAGCATTTAAACTCATATAAAAATGACGCTAAATGTGCCTAAGAAACCGGGGGTTAGCAAACTATTTATGAATCGCACAAATAATTGCTCCGTGTGGGGGAATGGAACCCACGATTCGATAAGGTCTTGACTTTTACGATTTTAACCACTGCGCCACGGAGATAGTCGAAATTGATTAAAAGACCCTGTATTGCTAATCAGAGCTTACACGACGTTAGTAAGACAGTTAAAATATAACTAGTTAATCAGTCTTAAAAACAGTGAAGTTCCTTTTGTTACTATAATGGTCAGTTTCACAGTTGAATAAGTGTTGGATAAGCTATCCTGTAGATAAGGTGACTGCAAATTCATAAGAACAACAAAAAAAACCAGCTAAGCTTATTGAAACTTGAGTTAGGTACTTATCACACGTAGTGAAACCAGCCATAAATATTGCATATTATAACATGAAATGGGTTATGAAAAGGTAAATTCCACACAACCCAGTTACCTGGGTTATAACACGATACCCCGCGGTAAGACTGGTTGTCGGACTTTCAAGTTTTTCCTTTTACTTCTTACACAAATACGCAAATACGAATAGCCAAGTAAAAAATTGTTTAACATAAAAATAATCAGAAACTACAAACCAAATTTTGGAATAAAGCAACATTGATTTTTAATCTTCAAATTAGTTTTTTGCCAATACAAATGATTGATTTTGTAATTACATTGTATTAACAACCATTTTCAATATTATACCGTCAGTAAGATGTAGAATAACTACAGTTAATAGCGACTAGTAATAAAGAAATCATAGCTTTTTTTGTTCGAACTTATGAATCGCCTGTATTATATTATTATATTGTCAAACGTGCAAAAGGCGCTATGTATAACATACTTAACAGGAGACAAAAACTGATTCTTTTATAAAATAGACAGTCATCAAATAATTGAATTTTAGGAAAAAGGTATTAAATTAATCACATTACTGTTTCACAGAACGCATCGAAATAACAATTTAAACTGCATGAATATCCAAAAAAAAAACTTTAAAACACAGCGACTTTTGCACGCTAAGCGATAAAGATATGAAGTCTATAAATTCATATTAATTTGTACAAAAAATCCAAACTATACTATTTATTAACTCATTAAAATTAACTGGAGATAGAATATTGAAAACGGCCGTTACACAAACATCAAAAAAGGAACTTCATATAAATTGTAATTTTTTACATAAATAGTGTAACACTTTTATACAGTGAAAGACTAGACTAGTACTGTCGCGGTCATTTGTACATAAGGTACCTGGGTCGAATATGGCCGAAAAATATGGCCACACACCATTATACCACTCCACTTGCATGGTTCACTTTAACCGACACTAGGCGACTAGCAAAGCGCCGAAGGGTTGACAGGTATGGCATTCGGATACGCGATACTAGCGACAATTTATGGTCAATAATATTTCGTGTTTTTAATAATGGAATGTGGCCATATTTTTCGGGTGGCCATATTCGACCCTGGTACTTTATATTTAAATTAGTTAACAAAAGAAATCAGTATATAATAGGATACGGGATGACTCAAGCAGCGATGACAGGACCTGCAACCTGCGCCGAAACGTCAGTTATTTCATGGTAAAATGCATATTCGTGTTAATTCCCGTATCCTATTATACATAAACATGCAACGCGAAAGTGAGAAAAGAAATTACATTTTTACCTACAAGATTTTGTCTTAAATTTAACCGAATATGTTATTTCAAAAAGGTCACATCACTCTTTATAAACACTTACAATATGCCCTTTTCAAAATTACATATTTAATTGTAATAGTCATTAATATTCTGTTATTCGTCCTGAGTTTAATGCGGTAACATCTTAACCCTTTGACCGCCACGGTCGGCTATACTCGACAAATCAGAAGGTGCTATATTTTTGTCGACATTTGCCGACGAAAGCGTCGTGAGCACTTCCTGATTTGTCGAGTATAGCCGACCGTGGCGGTCTAAGGGTTAACCAACATTGAACATACATGCTTTTCTTTTGTATTATTTAAAGAAAGAAAGAAAAAAAAACATTTTGTTAATTGTATTAGTGTAATGGGTTTCGAACCCTCGACTACTCCATCACATGTAATTTCTTTATTTCTTTATTACAATAACGATACATAATAACAATCAAACAGACTGAAATAGTACAACAAACAAGAATTTGGGATAATTGAAAATAATAAAGACAATATACGAAACAAATAATTATTATCAATTTCTTATTAGGGACCGAGTAATTATACCCAAAAAATATTTTCGATAGATTTACAACTAAAAAAAAAAACATCTAATAAGGTTAGAATATAGGAAAATCGTTTATTGGTCTTATAATGTAATATTTAACGAAAATTAAATTTCATTCTTGTTTATTACTAGATCATACAGATAAGTGTAGCGACACACTTCGTTCACTACGTTATTTATGACATATCAGCCGAAATTATGTAACGTTTAGTGAAGGTTCATATCTGACGGAACATACGTCGCGTATTATCGGTCGCGCAACGCCAGAACAAACAAATGTATAGAAGAAACACTCGACCGTTCACACTCAACCGATGATGCGTCGGTGCGAAGCCCATACAAATTAAGTTACACCCGACGCATCTTCCGTCAGATATGAACCTTTCGTTAGCGTAAACTTTTCCGAATTTTGGCCAGGCGTGTCGCTACACTGGGTGGTATTTAATTCCTTTTTATTGCTAGATCATGCAACTTACCCCCGGTTTCTGAGTACATTTAGCGGTAGTTTATTTATTAAAATCTTTTTTATGCGAGTTTAAACGCTACTGAATAGATAAACTACCGCTAAATGGACCTCAGAAACCGGGGGTCAGTGTAGCGACACACCTTGCTCACTACGTTATTTATGACCCATCAGGCAAAATTACGTAACGTTTAGCGTAGAGTCGTTGCCGAATGTTCGGCAGGTGTGTCGCTACACTGAATAGTCTGTAATTCCTGTTTACTACTCGATAATATGAAACTTAGTGTAACGACACACCTCGCTCATTGCGTTATGACACATCAGCCGAAATTACGTAACGCTTAGCAGAACGTTCGACAGGTGTGTCGCTACACTAAATAGTCTGTTTAGTAAATATTGAAAGATGTAATGACCGCGACAGTAGGATAATAATTTAGTTATTAATAATAGTATTTTTACAAACGTTCATCAGCTCCGTGAGTTGTGAGAACCTCGTGTACGCCGGTTGTAGCATGTTCCTGTAAATTAATATAACTCTATGCAATTTCAGAAAATAACAATAAGGACAAATTTGTATTTTTAATAAATGGGCTACAGAGATTTTTTTTATTCATACCAGAAGAATTTGTCGAAAACAAACTCTTCAGTTTTATGTTATTAGGCCCGAAACTGCGCTAAACGGACTTCCACGACGTGCACCCCAGTACGTACTCCACGAACACGTACGTACTAATGCGTACGTGCACGCGGACTATTTCCGTCAACGTAACGTCCGCATCATCGGGCCGTGCCGGCCTTCCAGACCAAAAGTCAAAAGTCCTACGTTGCGGGTGCTCGCAACGTAGCAATTTTTTTTTGGGATCGCGCAAGCGTCCACTTTTCAGGCCTTAGTATAGATTTAAAAAAAAGTTTAAAAAGCATTCAGTAAGCGATTATCAAGCAAGAAAGTGCGAATGTGTAGTATGTACCTGCACTTGCAGCAGAAGGTCCGCAGCTGGTGTCGCGCCACGCCGAGCTCGGCGCCCACGAGCTGGCCGCTGTCGCGGAGCGCGCGCTCCAGCACGCTCACCTGCTCCTCCGGCACCTCGCCCTCCGAACTTAACACTCTGATGCAAGTAATATAACATTTTACTTAGTTCAAATGTTGCCTAATAATTAATCACGAGAGAATGTGCTCGGGATAAGCAATCATTGGCGCGGACATTCTATAGATGGGTAACCGCATAGTGGTATTTGATATGAGCGTCTTCGTACATGTTGTGTTGTGTTTAAAAAAATTGTTTATGTTGAGTTATGTTTAAAAAAAAAGTTTAAAACCTCACCATGTATTAACGAAGGGTGGTCTAAGAAATTACATTAAGTAAAACATAACTTATGAACCTCCTTTATATGACAGACCTGGTTTAAGTCACTTAAGGATGACCTCCTTAAGTGACCCGCTTAGTGACATTTAGTCGAGGGGAATAATCAGTCAGAAATATAGATAAAGAATAACACTTACCCTTTAACAGCGATGGTAAGTGCTGCTATCTGATGGTCGAACTGCGATAGTTTGGAACTAATTACGTCTAACGTCTCGTGTCCGGGTAGATTATCCTCTATATTGTGTGGCACGCCCAGGCAATTCGCTAACTTGGCACTGAAGACAAAATACAAACATAATTATAATGATCATAATGGTGATAAATGCCAAAGTTTGGATGTTTGGGAGTCGATCACGCCGCAACTACTGAACGGATTTTTATGAAATTTTAAAAAATACCAGCTTAGTGCTCCTCTACGCTTGCCAAAGAGTCATCATACCAAATTTCAACTTTCTACGCTCACTACTTTCGGCTTTGCGTTGTCCATGAGCCATTAGTAACGGAAGCGTTTTATATAATTATATTAATGACTAGCTGACCCGCGCAACTTCGCTTGCGTCACATAAGAGAGAATGGGTCAAAATTTTACCCGTTTTTGTAACATTTTTTACTGGTACTCTGCTCCTATTGGTCGTAGCGTGATGATATATAGCCTATAACCTTCCTCGATAAATGGGCTATCTAACACAGAAAGAATTTTTCAAATCGGACCAGTAATTCCTGAGATTAGCGCGTTCAAACAAACAAACAAACAAACAAACAAACTCTTCAGCTTTATAATATTAGTATATTAGTATAGTATAGATTATAACTCACCAATAACTGGACATAACAGTCCACACTCCTTCAAAGGCCTCAATGACCTTCGCCTCGCCGCCATCGTCGCCGGTGTGGCGCAACACTCGGTCCACCGTGAGCTTGGCCAGCTCCATGTATTCAGGTATGATCTGACACTTGCGAGCTATCTCCAAACATAAGTCTTTGAACATCGACACCTCGGATTCTGAGAGAGATTTTGATTCTGCGAAAAACAAGTTACGTTTAAAATTATCGTGTGACAATGCTCGATCACGTATCTTTTCGAAACACCTTGACCGGAATGCCGATCTAATGCACGCAGTATAGAAATAGAAATATAGATATCGCCATAGAAATCTCTAACTAAACTAGCTCACACTATGTACTGGATCTTTTAGCCTCTTAGGCAAACACGGAACAACTTGCAGGTGTAAGGTCTAGCTGTTAGAATAAGGCTAGATCTCTAACGCGTATGATTGAATGAATAATACATGTCACACGGTCGATAACCTCTCTGAGAATCGGCCAACATCTATCTTTCATACCCCTTAGTGATAAGGGTTGTGTACTCTTAACATTTTTTTATTATTTAGCAAAACAATGTTTGCCGGGTCAGCTAGTAACAGTATAATAAAAGTATAAATGCTAAAGATAAATTAACAACTAGGCTCAGAACAAATACTCGTGGTCATCACATAAATATTTGTTCGGGTGGGATTCGAAAAAGCTGCGCTACGGCTACAGCGGCGATTATCTTTAACAACTACGCCAAAGTAAATAAATAGAAAAAAAAATTAGAAATCCATGCTCTAGTCTAATCATAATACTTACTTTTGCTCTCAATACAAGCCAAGTTGTTCTTCAAATCGTTGAACAAATGCTCAATCCTTGGGAACACCTCGTTGAACACCGCTATCCAATGTTTGAGCAAACATTGGAGCACATCGGCCAACGACCAAGGCGGCGCTTTGAATAACACGTGTTGCCATAGATTGTTGTATTTTGCTCGCATTTCGTTCTGCAAAGAAATACTGTGTATCAATTTTATAATTAAGTAGTTCAATAGTTAATAGAGAATTGAAAAAATACGCCTATATTGATATATACTTTATATCATTACTCAATAATTCGAAATGAGTAGAGTTAACAGCTCTAATGGATGCTTCAGTATACCTGAGGATGTCTCAACATGCCTAAGTGTAACATAGCATGTAAGTATACTTACCTATTGTCTTTGTGTAAAATGAATACGATACAACAGAACTGGGTTCAATGAGACGTATCACTGTATGTATTCGGGTGTCAGTGGAAATGTGGCAATAATTTAGGTACTTTGGATTACTTAAAACTTGACTTTGCAAATTTAAGTTATCTCTCGTTCCAACAATCCATACTATTCATACTAATATTATAAATGCGAAAGTAACTCTGTCTGTCTGTTACTCAATCACGCCTAAACTACATAACCAATTTGCATGAAATTTGGTATAGAGATGCTTTGTGATACCCGAGAAAGGACGTAGACTACTTTTTACCCCGAAAAAATGACGTATTTCCATGGAAAAATTCAAGTGGCGGACGAAGTCGCGGGTAAAAGCTAGTCATTAATAAATATCGTTACAAAAGTTCTTACGGCAATTTTTCTTTGCTAAAAATTGAGAAAGTTAAGACCATTATTGTCTGCCTATTTTAAAGTTAGCTTACTTTTACTATCAGAACCGTGGCGTCATACAACTTCATATTCATCTTCTTACTTCTTCTTCTTATCGTATGGTTAGTGGTCAACCTAGTGTCAAAGTTGTTCTAGCCAAGTTATCTACACTAGTCCCAAAAATTAAGGGATATAAAAAAAGAATCCAAATTTTTGGGTGATTTTCAACAAGCTGTAACTCCGAGGAAAATGGTCGTACAGAAAAAATAAAAAAAACAAATTGTAGCTTCAAGTGTCTAATTTTTAGATATGACCATGAAAATTTTTTGTCATGGCCAGGTCTGGAGAAATCCAACGAAAACTACCAAAAAAAAATTTTTCAAAATTTTTTCCCTCCTAAAAAAAGGTCCACGGGCTTCAAAATTTTTTTTTTGATTCTTTCGTTCTAAATTTCTTTTAGAAAATTTAATCCTCTTTAATTTGCCGTATTCAAAAAGCCTGTACGACGATTTGCCACGGAGTTATCGTCAATCAAAGCAAAAAAGTTATTTTTGACTTTGATATTCAATAACTCCGGAAATAATGATCGTACAGGAAATCAAAGGAGGGTTTTGAAAACTGCACAATATTTTCTATAAGAAAATGGAAACATCTCCTAAGAAAAAATTTTTTTTTGAATTGAAACCTCGGACTGAAAAAAAGACAAAAATTCGCGAAATTAAGGATATTTGGATAACTTGGTATAACTTTGGATAAAATCGATGAACGAAGAATATAATCGGTAATTTTTCAACCTCAAAGTGTCCCCTAATATCCCTCAAAAATTCAAAGCGCTGCGATTTTTTTTTCATTGTGCCCCGAAGCTTCAAATTCTTTGTTGTTGCAAAAATCACCATTGTGAGCAATTTTGTGATTTTTATTAATTTTTTTAATAAACATTTTTTTTTCTCTCTAAAATCTTTATTTTTTCGATTAAAAAGCAAATCGCAAAACGAGAGATCGTCTATCGCTGCCATGAAGTCAAAATCGAGATTCGTCAGTCCATAAGACACTGGTCCACTGTCTACGACCCCAATCGTGATGGTCATGCGCATAAGCCAATCGGGCTCGACGATGTCGTGGAGTGAGCATAGGCACGCGATTTGATTTTTAATTGAAAAAATAAAGATTTTAGAGAGAAAAAAAATGTTTATTAAAAAAATGAATAAAAATCACAAAATTGCTCACAATGGTGATTTTTGCAACAACAAAGAATTTGAAGCTTCGGGGCACAATGAAAAAAAAATCGCAGCGCTTTGAATTTTTGAGGGATATTAGGGGACACTTTGAGGTTGAAAAATTACCGATTATATTCTTCGTTCATCGATTTTATAAAAAGTTATACCAAGTTATCCAAATATCCTTAATTTCGCGAATTTTTGTCTTTTTTTCAGTCCGAGGTTTCAATTCAAAAAAAATTTTTTTCTTAGGAGATGTTTCCATTTTCTTATAGAGAATATTGTGCAGTTTTCAAAACCCTCCTTTGATTTCCTGTACGATCATAATTTCCGGAGTTATTGAATATCAAAGTCAAAAATAACTTTTTTGCTTTGATTGACGATAACTCCGTGGCAAATCGTCGTACAGGCTTTTTGAATACGGCAAATTAAAGAGGATTAAATTTTCTAAAAGAAATTTAGAACGAAAGAATCAAAAAAAAAATTTTGAAGCCCGTGGACCTTTTTTTAGGAGGGAAAAAATTTTGAAAAATTTTTTTTTGGTAGTTTTCGTTGGATTTCTCCAGACCTGGCCATGACAAAAAATTTTCATGGTCATATCTAAAAATTAGACACTTGAAGCTACAATTTGTTTTTTTTATTTTTTCTGTACGACCATTTTCCTCGGAGTTACAGCTTGTTGAAAATCACCCAAAAATTTGGATTCTTTTTTTATATCCCCTAATTTTTGGGACTAGTTTAGTTCAAGTTATCTTGACTGACAACAACCGGGATCGACTTTTACGTGCCCTCCAGAGCACGGAGACGCCCAGTTCAAATACCACTATGCAGTCACCCATCTATGGAATGACCGCGCCAAGGTTTGCTTAACCCACAGATCGTTTACCGACCAGGGAGCGCAACTAGCTATGGGCCTCAAACTTCATATTAAACTTACCTCTAATATATTAGCGAGCAGTTCGTATATAGTGTCTTGGTAATGTTTGAAGTTGTTATACAGGTCGGGGTCTGGCTCCTGCTGTTCCGGTTTGTTCTCCAGTAGACTCTTCAGCTCGGTCAGGTCGAGACTCCTTATGTTGTTGATCAATGCCTTACTGCATAGGTTCTTGTCGTTTGATAGTAGAATCTAAAAATAATAAATAAATTTAAGCCATCAATGTCCCACTGCTGGGCAAGGATATCCTCCCATAATGTTCTAAAGAACTCTCAGGCATGCAAGGTTGCATCACAATGTGGAACCGTTGAAACAAATGATAATCTATACTAATATTATAAAGCTGAAGAGTTTGTTTGTTTGTTTATTTGAACGCGCTAATCTCAGGAACTACTGGTCCGATTTGAAAAATTCTTTCAGTGTTAGATAGCCCATTTATCGATATATATCATTACGCTACGACCAAAAGGAGCAGAGCACCAGTGAAAAATGTTACAAAAACGTTGGAAAATTATGACGCATTCTCTCCTATGTGACGCAAGCGAAGTTGCGCGGTTCAGCTAGTTTCTAATATATACGTAACTTTACGTAATTTCCGTCTAAAAACCAAGTCTGACAACCAGTCTTACGAAGGGGTATCGTGTTATAACACAGGTAACTGGGTTGTGGAAGTCCCATAGGCAGTCGCTCTATGTAAAATATTGGTATTCAGCTGCATCCGGTGAGAGTGGAAGCCGACTCCAATATAGATCGAAGAAAGGCTACAGTGATAAAAACAAATTTGGTCTAACAAGGGAGGAGGGCATACGTTTTCCCTCCCTGCAGGGGGGCGAGCGCTTATCCCGGCGCACGTCTTTGCGGAAGCGGTTGGACACTCGTCAGGTTTTAGTGGGCCGTAGACCACATACCCCGTTTGCGCAGTCCCAGCGCGGCGGGGACCTAGCCGCTGGGTCGAGCTTTTAGGATTACGATTGGTTTCCCTGACAAAAAAAAAGGGTATAAGATTTGGAGGATGCTTACCACAGACTTGCCCCTCTCGGCTTGCTGCAGGCAGCAGTTGAGGATCTCATCGTCTGGAGACTCGCACGGGTATATGTGCGAGTTCGCGTCGCGGAGCGGCTGACCTGAAAGAATATATCCTTTTAAAATGAGGTAAATGCAATGGTTATTGTCGCCACCTACTGTTGCGTCGGGAGGTTGGATTCCCACCCGGAACAATAAGTTGTGCGATCCACAAATAATTGTTTCGGGTCTGGTTGCACTTTGTGTCCGTTGTTTTGTATGTTTGTAAAAGTCTCAGCGACACAAAAGCAATTCTTAGTTCTAAAGTTGTGTCTAAAAAAACATAAAAAGAAAAGAAAACAATTATGTGGATAGTTGTACCTTTAATCCTGGTATTCTCAGGTATGGACTTGTAGAGGTAGTCCATGGCGAGCCTGGCGCGCTTCCATATCGCTCCGTTGCAGTTGTTGTTGTCCTTCAGCCGGTCCAACTCGTTCACCACGCGCCATGGGACCAGTAATGTTGGCTGCTCAGTGTACCCTGCAATATAATATCATGCTTGTATACCTCGGAGTGATAGCTGAGCGAGTTGAGCGACCGCTGAATGATTTCATGTTTAATTCTTTCGCAAGTCAAGGGTTTAACTTAGGGCAACACAAAACTTTAGCAAGTTTATAAATTAAAATTACTATTCCTCACTTGAACATTGATGTACAACAATTAGAGAAATGCACGCCTGAGAGTTCTTTGAACAATTACTGAAGAAATACAAAATACTCAACTAGTATCCCGTCGACATGGTAAATTCAAAACCCAAATCTTGGGAAAACTGCATGACAAGTGTGCAAGAGTTTTTGAGTTTAGTGGACATACTCCTGTATAAGAGAAATATGTTTAGGGCGTGAAACTGCGTTCGCACAGTCCCATATAAAAGTTCTCCGTTGCAGACACCCCGCACGAGCACCCGCCGCGCGCACCCGCTTCGGTGCCCGCCTCCTGAAGCCCGCACAGGGACACTCACTGTGCCCAGCCCCATGAACTAGTTACACTGCGCAAATGTACTATGTTGCCTTACCTTTAATATTAGAGCTGAGCACATTCTTGACAATGTCGAGCTCATGTAAAAATATATTGGTGTCCACAACTAAAACCAAGTTGCTATTTATGTTATCTCTTGTACAGTTCACCGCTGGTGTTGCTGGTTTTGGCTGAAACTGAAGTTACATCCAATTAGTTTAAAGCCAAAACAACATTTTTATATTTTTTTGTTATCCTGTACTGTCCCACTGCTGGGCATATGCCTCCCCCAGTTTTTTCCAATCCTCCCTATCTCCTGTTATGCGCGTCCAATTAATATTAAAGGCATCTAGGTCGTCACACCAACGCTAACTACTAACTAAGTAATACTAACATCAATTTTATCATACTAATTTTCGTCACGCATGAAATCCGTAATTTAATCATCACTCATTCCAAAAGTGAAAGAAAACAACAACAAGAAAATTTGTTTGATAGATTTCTTCAGGGCTCTTCTTCTTTCACAGAGGGGTTTCCTCTCGAGTGAAGGAGAGAACAGGTCTTGTGTCTACTACGCTAGCCAAGTGCAGATTTGGTTTGCAAATGATAATTATTTCTAGTTCACACATATCTTCGAAAAGTTATTGGTATTGCCTCGGGTTCGATACGTCGACCACTTGCATGAGAGGTGGCAACTTATACTACTCTCGGCTATCACTGCCACACACAAAATTTTTAATGATGAGTACTTTAAATACTTTGTGCATGCCCAAACCACTACTAAGTAATTGGACTGTAATTTGACCTGTAGTCATCTAGATGTCTAGTAACCCAGGTAATTAGTCAAGGTTATTTCTGTATCACAATATTTTAATATTATTATAATGAAGAAACCACTACTGACTAGCGAGAAACGAAATTCTCCAATAAAATGTTAAAGATGCAATCTAGCAACTATTAAAGAAATTGCCATTTTCAAAGCAGGCAAAGACTATGTTATAAATTAGGCCTCTTTATATAAGGCAAAATTAACAAAAAGTTAATATAAAAACAAACCTCCTTACAATCCACATCCATAGCTTCAGTTGTATTCACGTCTCTCTTCTCCAAAGAGTTTTCATTCTCATTAGTATCCATAACGTCATTACTCAAACTTGTACGTAAAGCTGTCATTCTTTCATTAGCTGACTGAAATGTTGCCACCGTTGTGTCTTTAGAAACTTTGTTTAACTTCGATTTGATAGCAGACACAAGTTTACTAGCTTCTGAGAACTGGGGTGGTGTAGCTGGATGCTTCATATATGGATATTCCGATGTCTGATTACATATTCCTTGCTCTATATCGGCAAATGTGTCTTTCTGTTTCATTTTATCACAGTATTCTTCAGGTAACTGAGCTTTCATTGATGATATTATCTTATTTGCGGCAAAGAATTGAGATGGCGATGGAATGGATTGTAAACTGTCACTGCTTGGTGACTGTGTTGTTGTGCATTTAGGTTCAGTGACATTTGGACTCTTATTCTCTGTTTTAACAGTCTTTTCTGGAGGTTTTGGACTGATCTTCTGTTTGGACTTGACTGGTGACTTGTCATTGCTGTTGATGCTATCATCTTGGCTTTCAGCTGACAGCCGTGACCGCAGCTGTGATAAACGGTTGCTTGCTGCATTTTTAACAGGTGTTTTAGGTTTTTCTGTAGTCTCTTTCTTTACAGTAACTTGTGTATTTTTCGCGTTTCCTTGTGCCTGTGTTCTTGTGGCACTTGGAGTAGCTTTTGTTCTATTTGGTGTCGATTTTGAATTACACGGTTGAGGTTTAGTGGCTGATGAAGAGGGTTCTGTCTTAATGTCTGATTTGACCACCAGTTTAGCTGAAGACTCTGTATGTAACGAAAATATCGAAATTAAATGTTGATCGTAAACAGAATACATACTAATATTCACAATAGGCAGTAGGAATACTCTTAAGTACAACCTCAAAAGGCAAGTTTCTTGTATTTTTTTCACCAGGAAAATGTAGCAGTTCTGCCCAGCCTTAGTTTATGGTCTATGACTTAATTATCTATTACAATTTCACACTGTAAACTTTCAGCTGTAATATACATACATAAAATCACACCTAGTTCCCATAGGAGTAGGCATCAACCGAAGAATGTATATCATATCAGCTTTACATAGCCCAGAACCACAAAGATGGTAACCATAAAAGCTCAAGTAAAATGAAATACTAATAATGGAATCGCGAAATTGATTCGATGATAGCAAAATACTAATAAGGAAATCGCAAAATGTTGTCTGTTATGATTTCATGGCTTAACTGCTGTACTAATGTTCATAAGACGGAACTAAGGTCAAACATAGGTCTAGAGCAGGGGTTCCCATCCTTTTCTTAGTTCGGGACCACTTTTATATAATTCTTGTTAGCAGGGACAACTATGTTAGTATATTAAAGATAAAGTGTATTAATCATCCTGAAAAATTTAAATTTTTAAGTCATTTGCGGACCACATTTTCACTTTCGAACCACCAGTTGGGAACTACTGGTCTAGAGGAATGAAACAATGTTAGTTCAGTCAATTGTGATACAAAGCCAATAGGATAACAATATGACAGAGTATTAGTAGCAGTAAATACAAATCCTTAGGTCTTTTTGTCAAGATGGCCATTCTAATCCAGAATATACAAGTAAATTTAAAAAATATTTCATCCATTAACCAACTACTGCTGCCTTGCCTTGAGTCCAGCACGCTGGCACTTGCATGGGAGGTACCAACTAACACACTAACCAACAGATCTAATCCATACTAATACTATAAATGTAACAAAAGTAACCCTGTCTGTCTGTCTGTCTGTTACTCAATCACGCCTAAACTACTGAACCAATTTGCATTAGATTTGGTATGGAGATATTTTGATACCCGAGAAAGGACATAGGCTATGTTTTACCCAGGGAAAATGATGCATTTCCATGGGAAAATTCAGGACAAAGTTGGTAACGGCTAGTTTTATATATTTTTGATAATCCATTGTAAGTCTTTATTAACTATTATTGTGGTATATGCATGTGTATTTGATTTGTAATCAAAGTAAAGAAATCTCTGTAGTATGTTTTTTTTAGATGTAAAGAGTGTGATCCGTCATCATAATAAGATAAAACTAAACACACAAGTTTCAGTTGCATGTTAAATGTACCTTCAATTCATTTAGAATACAAGTCATTTATCTGTGAATGTTAGCTTAGCAGTAAACACT
Organism: Anticarsia gemmatalis; assembly: GCF_050436995.1. Taxonomy (NCBI): domain Eukaryota; kingdom Metazoa; phylum Arthropoda; class Insecta; order Lepidoptera; family Erebidae; genus Anticarsia; species Anticarsia gemmatalis. The sequence continues at coordinate 1,686,304 of NC_134753.1, read as the reverse complement.
ACTTATTTAGAAGTACCCACATATTTTTATAAACAGCAATTATTCGATTATTAATAGACATACCAATTAGCAATGCTCCTTATCATTATAAGAGTAACAATACACAGTACAGCTGACCTTATCTATACACTTAATACAGACTGTATTACATTTTAAATACCTCCAGGAAGACAAGGAATTTAAAACATGATATCTCACCCTTTCTGTGTTTCCTGCTTCTAGATTCGCCTTGTTCATTACTATCACTTTTCCGCTTTAAATTTTTCTTTAATAACTCTTCTCTTCTCGCCTTTTCTCTGCATACTTTCTCTTTTTTATAACTCCTGTGTTTCCTATCCTGCTTCTCGATAGCCTTGAAGTAAAACAATGAAAATATTACCTCAATTACAACATATTATCTCCAAAATAACAAAAACAAGTTCTCAAATACCCATTTATTGAATTGAGAACCAGTTTTGACACAATAACTGATGGTATTAACAAAAAATTACGAAATTCACCTGTGGTACCCATGAAGATTTTCCTGTTTTCTTATTGAAATAATACTTTCTGCCGGGATTGGATTTCGAAGAACAAAGCACCCACCCATCAGTCGAATGAAACGTTCCTGATTTTTCGGAACTCATGATAATTTATCAGGAAATAAACTATAGAAAATATCATTTACACATCACAAAACGAAAAATAGAGATATTTATTTGACAAATCAATTTGAGTTTTGTCTATGACATTTCTTGAAACCCAAACTATTTACAGGATTTACGATTTCATACCTTAAATCAATGCCATAAACCTTATTTTTCGTTAATGATAATTCCTCCCTCCTAAAAACCACAGATACCTTTAACATTATAGAGTGTACCTAGTAGATTTTATAACAAACACTCCATTTCTGAGAAACATAAGCATTATTAGGCCCTTGATGGCGCCACATCATCAAATTAAAGGCTTACACCTAAAAATCAGCCAAATGATTTCATTTTATAACTGTTTAATTTACGCGGTGAGTTTCTGACATATTGAAGTCCGTGTTACAATCAGCGCCTCACGCAAGGCGTATATGGATCTGAACATCTTAGTAATTTACTTTTTACCTGATAAGCCAATCTCAATGTAATAAGTTTGTTAGTATACCCTCCTTTACCGAGCTTTACTGATATAATGAGATTATTTTATAACATTTTCGAGGATTTTGCTTAGTACGTCTTATCATTAAATTATGATAAATCATCGTTTTTGAGAGGATAGGAACTAATTGTAATTGATAATACGATATAAAATAGATACAGGATAATGCAACGTCATTGTTTCTTTAGAAAATACTTAGTTTGGAACACAAATTCACAAAGTACATGTTTGAAAACAAAACGCAGCAATTTGACAGATACTGTCATGTCTGTTTAACAGCTGATTCTGATTTATAACCTCGAAATTTACAATATTTAAAATCATGGAAAAGGTTGTAAAATTTGGTAAAACTATACGAAATAATTGGAAAAAATCGGTTTGCGGTGTTATAGCTTTGTATTATGGTGCGGCTACAGTCAAAGAAAGATATGAGTAAGTCACCTTTTGAAAATAAAAAAATATATTTTTTATTATTCAATATTTTCATCAACTGTTATAAATTTATTGTTATACATTTAATACTGCCGAATAAGAAACGGTTGTTGTCTATATATTTTATTACAGTGGTAATAAAATCAGATACCAATATTTAAAAAATCAATACTTCCTCTAATTGGAACAAATCACCTCACAGATGAGTCAATTTTAGTTTTTTCAAATAAACTTAAGCTGTAAGGAATATCACTATTAACCATCAAAATTTACACCTAACAAATAGATAATATATACCTATTCTGCCTTTGTTAGCCAATATAATTTTTTTAAGTAGGTAATTAAACATTAATCAATTATTTAAATTTAACTGCAGTGTACTAATTAAATACTATATTGCAGAATCAACGTACTTATGCGCGCTGCATGCAAGGAAGCTGCGAAATATGGAGACAATCTCATTCCAATAGACCGTAATCCCACTCTTGTGACCGTCATACTTAATCCCGTTGCGAACAAAAGGAAAGCTAAACAGGACTATGAGAAGTACTGTGAACCACTCCTGCATTTAGCCGGGTTGCAGGTAGATGTGATACAGACAGCAGCTGAAGGCAATGCTAAAGAAATTGTGGAGACTTTGAAAGGAACTGAAGCGATTATTGTGGCTGGAGGAGACGGGACTCTGTCGGAGACTGTCACTGGTATTTGGATGTCTTTATTTTAAAACTAACTGTTCCATCATTAAGTTATATTGTAATATTGGCTTAGATTAGATTCTTAGTCATTTTTATTTTATGGATTATATTCTATGATGAAAAAATCGGTACTGTAAAATGTCCACACCATTTGTTCAGATTTAGGTAAATCTCAGCTTTGACTTTGAAAAGTGATATACATCAAAAATTAAAGTTTTAATTTGTCTAATTTAGCTATATTTTGTATTAATGTTTGGCCAAAGCATTGTTATGATAATGATAGAATTTTGTGAGCATACTTTTTTGAAAGATTAAAGTCTTCTAAATGCTTTACTTGTTGGCTTCGGCCCGACTTCCAAATATCCGAGACTCTATAGTCCCGAATTACGAAAAAGGAATACCAGTATTATTTTAGATATTGCTTCTTTATTTACGCAAGTAACCTTAATTAATTTCATTTCAGGCTTACTTCGCAGAAACGACGACGCAAACAGATTCCCTCTAGGCATCCTTCCACTTGGACGCACAAACTCGATCGGCAACACATTATTCCCTAACGGCGACGGCAGCGGCGTGGAGAGAGTCAAGCAACTCATAGAAGCTTCTATGGCAATCATCAATGGCAGCACGGTCTGGAAAGATGCCATAAAGATAGAACCCATTGCACAAGAAGAAGAAGCCCCAAGCAAACCAATCTTTGCTATGTCCTCAGTAGAATGGGGAGCATTTAAAGACGTTTTTGCAAAAAAAGATAAATACTGGATATATGGTTCTTTACGAGACTACGCATCATTCATTTTCAACGGCTACAAGAACTCCTTATGCTGGGATTGTAGTGGAACTATCAAGTATACCCCACCTTGTCCGGGCTGCAGTAATTGCTTGAGAAAAAGACCAGAAGTCAAAAGGAAATGGTCATTTTTGATGCCAAAAGTTTCAACTGAAACAAATGCTGCAGATCCCACTAGTTTGGTGAATGTAGATTGTTCTAGAACTGAAGAGTTATGTTTTAAGACTTGCGATTTCAGGATTGTATCACCTAATATTCACAACAGCTTACAAGTTCCAGCTTTAAGTATAGCTATTGGTAAAAATGGATACTCGTACACAGAATTTGTGTCTGAAGGGTGGAATCGCGTTAAAAGCAGTCAAATTTCTGATGCAATATTGGCTAGAACTATAGAGCTTTTGCCTAAGAGTACGGAGAAGGAGACAATGATTGAAATCGATAAGGAGGAGTTTGAAGCGAAGCCTGTCAAAATAACTCTGTTACCTAAAGTAGTGAAATTGTTCTGTAAACCTTCAATAAATAGTGCTTAGAATATGTCTGTATTTATTTTCTTAAACTTCATTCATTATAACATACCTTCTATCCGCTATCCATCCAGCTACTGCGGTGCGGGACTTTGTGAAGTCGAAATCTGTGGACCATACCTTTATTCTCATATTCCGGTGAAAAGGATAAACGACACGACCAGTGACTGGCGGCTAAACATGATCCGAAGCACCCGAAGGTCTTCGACCTCAACTTCCGATCTCCGGGAAATCTCTGAGAAATACTGAACAGAAAAGCTCAAAAGACTTTTTGGCCCGACCCAGGATTCGAGACGCCTGCGCGGCAGTCACAAACACTACATGATCATTATAATGTTGAGTTGACTATTAGGGTAGTTACTATAAAGTACTGAAAACCATTTTATATTCAACAATACAATTTATTCCGTTTTAGAAACGAAGCTGATAAGTATTATAAAACTTAAACCTATATCGTTGGATCATTCCCAATTACAAATGCATTATAGGATTCAAACAGCAGGCAGCATCATTCGTTGATTTAAAATCGTTAATTTATAAAATAATCTGTCTTGCGTATTCCCAAACGAAGATGGCGGCCGTGACGTGTACATTCAATGATCTGACAACACCCTGCTGTGGTATCTCCACGCAATGGTCCATTATAGGCAGCAGGTCGCACGGAACTCCTTCTTTCTCGTGACTGGAATATAAGAGGCAAAAAATATTATAGATTTCCTTTATTTCGATTATTCTTCTTCTTATCATCCTATGGTTAGTGGTCAAAGTTGTTCAAGCCGCCCTAAGACCTTTGACGTGGCTTAACGCTGTTATCTTAATAGACAACAATCGGGACCGACTTTTACGTACCCTCCTCCGAAGCACTGAGACGCCCTGTTTGTGGTCACCCATCAATGGAATGACCGCGCAAGCGTTGCTTAACCCACAGATTGTTTACCGACCGGTGAGCGCAACTGGCAATGACGTTATGAAAGAATGACAGAAAAGAACAGTTCAACTAAGCACTTAGCATAACATCGTTAAGGTGTCTACCATATAGGCTGCTTAACCCACTGATTGGCGTGGCGACCTAAACCACTGCGCCACGGAGGCTGTCAATTTAAATCACTTCTTTAAGTTTGTTTCTAAACTTACCCAAGCAACAGTAAAGTTTTCTTAGGAAACTTGAAGGTCTGCAGTTTGGAGCTGGTGGAGGTCTGTTCCGCTGCTACCACGGAGTAACCCTCGGTCTTCTTCTGCAGCAGATAGTCTTTTAGCGCGCGACCTGGACGCACTTCCTCAATATTGATCCAGCGTTCAGCTGATACACTGATGAGGAGAAATATATGGTTTGATGGTGTTTGTAGCAGAGTGGTTAAAGTGTAGCATGCGCTTGCTACTGAGGGCGGTAATCGTGGGTTCTTTTGTCGCATGGCTAGTGGTCAATCTAGCGACAAAATTGTTCCATCTTACTGTAGGCCTTTTTTCAAGACTGTTATCTTTAACAACAACTAGGACCGACATTTTACGTGTCCTTCAAAGTACGGAGACGCTAAGTTCAAATACCACTATGCAGTCACCCATCTATAGAATGACTGCGCCAAGCGGTGCTAAACCCATTGATCGTTTACCGACCGGTGAGCAAAACTGGCTATGAGTACCTCGGTTGACATAATGACATAGGATTCTAAAGACCAAACTTTACTACTATAAGCTATTTGATGCTGATTTCGGAGACTGTGACCGATTTTACTTACGGTCTGTCTACTGTCGTGGTCTCGCTTGCGAACTAATATGCGTTATCTTAACCTATGGTATGCTTTAAAGCAGACTTTATCCGCTTATATTTAGAGTATAAAATTAACTAAACATGATAGATAATAGCCCCGGAGCAGATCTACACTAAAGCATACGCATACCAAAGGTAACGGTCGCAGTCTCCGGTTGCGCTCTCCTGCCGCCTTTAGACTATATTTGTTACCTGAGTCCTTGAAACTGTTTGTCAGTCAAATGCCGGAGGCTGTCCACGACATAGGTGTTGACCCCGAAGACCTCGCTAGTCCGCGCCATACCGCCCAAGTTTGGCAGCTTGTCGATCAGCGACGCTACTACTATTAGATCGCTTTGACTCCCTGACTGAAGAACAAAACAAAATATCGTTATTTGTATATTAGTCCATTAAAATACCGGAGGTGGCGACAAACTTGTACTTAAGCTTCTACTGAGAGCCAATACACATGTATAAAATTTCATGGTATGATTATAATAAAAATACTACTACTAATAATAAATTCAACCCATTAATGTTCCGCTTCTGGGCAAGGGTCTCCTCCCGTAATGAGGAAGGGGTTAGGCCTTAAGTCCACCACCCTGGCCAAGTGCGGGTTGGGGACTTTGCATACCTTCAAGAACTGTTCTAAAGAACTCTCAGGCATGCAAGGTTGCATCCCGAAGTATTCCTTCACTGTTGGAACAAGTGATAATTATTTCTAACTAGCTGACCCGCGCAACTTCGCTTGCGTCACATAAGAGAGAATGGGCCAAAATTTTCCCCGTTTATGTAACATTTTTCACAGGTACTCTGTTCCTATTGGTAGTAGCGTTATGATATATAGCCTATAACCTTCCTCGATAAATGGACTATCTAACACTGAAAGAATTTTTCGAATCGGACCAGTAGTTGCTGAGATTAGCGCGTTCAAACAAACAAACAAACAAACTCTTCAGCTTTATAATATTAGTATAGATACACACCTAACTTCGAAAAGTTATTGGTGTGTTGCCTCGGGTTCGAACCTGCAACCACTTGCGTGGGTGGTACATGACATGATTGAATTTAAAAAACAGACTTACTTTTTTCCCATTGCCATACACTTCAATATCACTCATATTCTTCCAAGGTATGTACTTCTTCTGAATAGTGCCCATTAATTCAGGATCCTCTCTATCTTCACTAACTTCTACACCAGACGATTCAAAATCAAAGCACATTTCTCTATCCAAATACAAATGCCAGAAAACTTTGAAATCATCATTATAAACCTTTATACTTTTGTTCACATTCTCCAAAAAATCTTTTATATAAAAATCGTCTTTTTCGCACTCAATCCCACAATGTCTCGGCAATAAGTAATAAATAAAATGAGGATTTAAACTGTACACAATACCAAAGTTTTTAATAAAATAATCGTTTTTTAATTTGACATATGTTTTGTCATTTTCACTTTCACTGAAAGTTTTTTCTATTATGGCAATAGTGTATTCGTATCTTTCTGGTCTTCCCACAGCGCCATGTAATAATGTTGCCAGGTATTGTGCATGTAATCTCACGTTAAAAAGTTGTCCCATTGTGTGTGAAAGTAAAAAGTCTTGTACAAAATTGTATTCTGTTACATCATATTCATTTCTTAACATCTTATGTCTTAAAAGAAAGTAAGTAATTAAGAATTGGGATATTATCGGTACATTTTTGGACTTTAATATTTGTAACATTTCTTCACCTATTATTGTTTTCTGAAACAAAAAATGTTTGTTAAACGCATATTTAGATAGAAACGTTATCCGCTAAAACATGTAAGGAACGCAATACGCGGTATTCCTACTGCTTATACCAAACATTACCTTTTACCAAGACGGTTCTGTGTATCGCAGAACTGATTGTTACGGTCTAACCCGGATAATGGAGGCCTTCTTTTATTCATTTCCTTAATACTCCAATAATGACAGGAGTAGCGGATAACGCTCAAGTCTGATAGGTCTCTAAAGATTGATGAAATCCATCCTAAAGTTTTTTTATTTAACCAAAGCGAAACTATTTGCAGAATGATGGTAGGCGGCAAAGTGATCTATACTCTACAGGTCAGGTGCAGAGTTGACCGCACCGCAATAAAAAAACGGTTTCACCAACGTGAATGCTTACTTAAAGTCTCTGCTTACTTTATCTAAAACATTCGATCCACCTTCTAGTCTGTATACAGGGTGTAGCTTAATAATGGATAATCCTTTACCAGCGGAGGGGCGACCACCCGACTGATCTAAAAATTTAAATTTATCTCTGGCATAAGTATCATAGTTTTTGAAATTTCGGCCATTTAGTGTGTTTTTTAAGGAAGCGATTTACGCTCGGATTGGCCGAAATTTAAAAAACTATGATACGCATGCCAGAGTTAAATTTTATCCACTAGTAAAGGATTATCCATTATTTACGCCACACCCTGTATACAAGGTAACATAGTATTAATGTAAGTAGTATTTAAGTGTCTATAGAAAAGAAATATAAACTTACCTCAATATACAAATACAATGCAATGAGCCATTCCAAGCAGAATCTCACGCTGGGCTGATGAGGCAACTTGACCAACAAATCGAGCGACCAGTTGAGCAACCATTCCAAACCTTTCCTACACTTTAGTGTAATAATCAGTAAATTTTGAAGCGCCATTAACAATGTTTTATGCAACTGCGAGTTCCCATGGTACCTCTGCTTATTTTTGAACATTTCATCTATTTTGTTGGTAATAAACTTAGAAATTAAAATGAGGGTAGTCTCGTCTTGAATGTCGCATAATGTAGATACTGACAAGTGCTGGATTTCAAAGTTAAAGTGGACTTCCATACTGCAAGAGAAATAAATTACAATATAATTAGTTATATTGTTAGGTTTAAGCAGTGATAGCCGAGCGGTGTAAGTTGCCAGCTGCCACGCAAGTGTTCGACTGTTCGAACCCGAGGCAACTCACCAATGAATTTTCAAAGTTTTGCGTGTATTAGAAATAATGATCACTTGCTTTAATGGTGAAGGAAAACGTCATGATGATGGCTTGCAAATTACCCAACTCGCACTTGGCCAGCACTCAAGGAGAGGGGAGGAGACCCTTGCCCAGCAGTGGGCCAGTTATGGGTTAAAACTAGCGTGGGCTAAATGGGAATCCGGGAAAATCCTGGATATTGGGCACTTTTGTCCAGTAATGAGACCTAAAATATCATATTAATTATTCTATACAAATGTGTTGTTACTCTAAGCTTTTCTTACCTGCTGATATTTATTTTATTCTGTTTAAATCTGTGCAATATGTCCAAAGATAAATTATCAGTAATCCTGCAACAAAGATTCAAGATTAATATCAAGTAAAATGTTGGTACAAAACTCATTAAAATCAGTTATTGTTTATAATTACCTCTGATCCTTTCTCAGTATAGGACTGTACAGTAAAACCTCACAGAGAATAAATATTAATAAACTGTGGTCTTTAATGCTTCTTCTTTGTACTAAATAATACAATGGATTTATTTTAACTGGACCATTTTCAATTATCCTTTGGCAGTATGAAGTGACAACATTGTTATACATTGCTTTCTTTAGTAAAGCATCATGAGTCAATAACTCTACAAACTCTTGCATGCATGGTGAATATTGATTGTTAGATTTCAATTCCTCAATTTCATTCCAAACTCTGTTTATAAATTGCACCATATTGAATTTGGTTTCATCTGTCAATGGACTGACAATTTTATTGACAATCCTCAATATCCATTTCAAACAACCATAACCACCACATTCTAACACATTCTCAATGTAAGTAACTAACTCTTCAATACATAAACAATTGCTATTTACTTCAATCAACAAATAAGTTACTTCACAAGTTTTCTCATAAAATATATTTTTCAATCTACCCACACTTTCGTTTTGCGATTTTTTAAATTTTATATTTGAAATGATCTCTAAGAATGTCTTCAAACTAAGCATTTCATGCTTGTGTTTACTTAACATAATTGTGTTATTTTGTAACATTCTCAGTGCAAAGACACTCAGAACAGCTTTATCTAACTCTGGATTCTGTTTCAAGAATAAAATTGAAGTTTTATATATCTGTAGTAAAACATCTTCCAAGTCCTTATTATCATAGCTGTGTTCTTCAAATAATAAATGTATTTCTTCAATGGATAAACTTATGTCACTAGAAAATAAGCTTAAAATGTATTGCAATATGGTCTTGTTTTGCCTGAGCAATATTTCAGATAGTATAGGCTCAATATGACCACCAACTTGTATAGTTTTAGACTCATCCCTATAATAGTTTATTGTTTTAAACAAATGTGTTAAGAATATAACTTCATTCAAACATTCTTTTTTATCTGAATACTGCCTGCTTGCTACATCATTTAGCTTCATAATTTTTTCATCAATAATTTTGAATAGAATTTTGTAATCAGATTCATTCTGGCATAAGAATAAAAGGATATCATTATTTGATACATTTTCTGACAAAGTTTTGAAACATTCATATTTTTCTTCATCCTTTATTTTTATTTTTGATAACAGTTTTTTTAAATGCTCAGTACTATGTTTACTTAACTGTGTGATAGAGTTAAGTAAAGCAAGATCTTGGTAATTTACTTCACAATGTTCTGTTACAAACTGTATCAAATTTAAATGTATAGCTTTTCTTATAACCACATTGTTACAAGGAACTTTTAAAATGCCTACTATTATACTGAAATTTTCATGTAATGGGCTACATTTGGAACTAGCTAAGACATCAGTCAAATGATAAAAAGGTACAGGTGACCACTTTATATGAGGTATTGCTTTTAAAATCTCTATTAATGATATATTCTCTTTCAGCAGTTCTCTTAGCTTAGACTTGAGTTTATCATAATTTACATTCTGATCATAAATGTTTATATCATTCATGGCTTCTAACAACAATACAGCCTCAGACTGACTCTTAATTTCAGATCTTAACTTGTACTCTACACATTTCAATCTGACTTGAGTGTTGTCATGCTTCAAGCCTATATTAAAAGCAGCATTCATCCAAAATGCCCCAACGTCTATGGTTTCGAACAATTTCAACGATGGTAACACAATATTGCTCTGCTTCTCTTCCAAGCTGTCTATGAGAATAAAATAGTTGTCCCACATATTCTTTAGAGATTTAGAGTTATTTTTTTTCCATGAAAATAATGTGTGAGTTTCTGATGCTATACAAATATCTTTGTTAGCAGCTATCACACAGTCTATGGCTCTCTTTGACAGATAGACTGCTATTTTGCAGACAGTTGTATCTTCTGAATTTATGCCAAATATGATTAAGCTCCAAAAATCATATAGAAATATTATTTCAGACTCATATTTAATATTACCTTTATTGTCAGGAGTTGGTAGGTAATAATCAGACAAACAGCTCAGGATCTTCAAGGCATTCTCTTTACAATCTCCTTCTAATACTTTGATGTGGTTCCATACTCGATCTAAGATGTCATAGCCGAGAACACCTTCAAATAATCTAGGCACTATGTTAGTTAGAAAGTATGTTTTAAGTTTATCATCTGAAGAATCTAGAATTTTCTCCAAAGGTGTCTCTAAAAACATCAAAGACAATTTTTCATTTTTTTTAATGATTGCATCAAGTATACTTCCACATACTTTCAGATATATCAATGTTTGTGATTGTGTTTCTGTGTCTGTTACCTGCGCATCTGGCTTTTCAGTAGAAATATCTATGTTCATTAAAATTTGTTGTATTAAATGCTCTGACTTGTTGACTATGTTGCTACTGTTAAGTGACAGTACAATATTTATAATTTTACACACATAATCAACATTATCGCTCTTTATATTCTTCAGTAACTGAATGGTGAAGTCAAATTCTTCATCGTTCTCGCAGTCACTCTCTTCTTGAGTATTTATTAAACTTTTATATTGCAATAATTGTATCACACTTTTCAGGTGTTTATTCGTATGGTTGTTTCTTTCCATTAAAGATTTTAGGCGAGTATCAATGAGTTCCTCATCTAGATCTAACAGATCAAGGAATGATAGTAACTCTTCTTCTGTATTCATTATTGATAATTTAAGTTATTTTTCAAAATAAAGAAGTTAAAAATGCGGCATGAACTTTTGCCACTTTGACACCTGTTATGTAGACCGTTCCCAGTTCGACCACATTATTATTAGCTACACATTAGACAATTTGCTATGCCTTACTCATTCGCACTTAGGGTTGTCGATGGGGCTCTCAGCTGAAGCTAGAAAAGAAAAGCATGTTAATTTCAAAATACTGTGATGCTTAAAAATACACTAATGACAAGGCGGCGGAACGTCTCGAATTTTAGCACATTGACGTTGACAGCTGATTAACGAAAACAAATTGCCAGTTTATCCAGTTTATTCACAAATAATAATATTAATTATTTCAATGTACGTAATATATTTTTACAAATCATACAATTTGAATAACAGCTCATAGTTTATAAAGTGCTTAAGTACCTATTTAATCTAATAAATTAATTTGGATCTGTATACAACGTCAAATACTGAACTTTAAAAACAATCAATTAAACATCAAGATTTTTCTGGCCTGGAAACATCACTATTTTTGTCCTTGTTCTTGTTGCCAAAATCGCTAATAATTAGGAAAAATCCTCCATTGAGTTCCAAGATTCCGTTTCAGTTTTTTATTGTAAATTAAGTTATTAAATAAGCTGGAATTCTATTGCGTTGCAATTTATGTAACATTCACTTCATAGTTCTATTGTAGACTACAGTATCGACGTAGGCAGCGATGGAAGATAATCCTTCGACCGATGACGAAATTAAGGATTCTCCTACAAGTCCTAAATCGGGTGGAAAAAAGTTGAAATTGAACGATGGGAGTTCGCAGGACAGTTTACAAGACACAGGTAATGTCTGCCCAAGATTCTATAATGTATGGAATATTTGAATGTGACGTAAAAAGTTCTATACGAATTGATGTTTTTGTAGTACTGAAGAGTGATTCTTTGAAGAAGGATGAGAACGTGGACAGTGGAATTTCTGCGGATAAGTCGGAGAGTACGAGTAGCGATGACCGAGCAGCTGCCACTGCAGAGGGTCCGTCAAATGAGGTGGTGAATGCTGCGCCATCGGGCAGCAACGTTCGTTCCATACTGTTGAGCCTCAGACGTCCGAGATGTACGAGATTTTATAGGAAGCGGAAGACGCCTGATAGAGACTCGGACTCTTCAAGGGACTCTGATGATTTACCTCCAGATGACACAGCTCAGAATTCAAGGAGCAATGAAGACAGTGGCTCCGATGATGATGAGATCGAGACTGATGGTTTGAGGAGATTGGCTGGGTTAGCTCAATTACTAAATCCTAACTTAAATTTGTCGAGTAGGTAAGTGAAATGTTAGCTCATGTTATTATTTATGCATGTAGATAAATATCTGAAGTATGATTGAGATAAAAATAGTATTAATATTTTGTTAGGAGTAACTATTAGTTGTCAGGAATAAAAGGTAGGAAAGGATAATTATTACTGGTTATGCATTATTAAACATTTAGTTTTGAAATAAACATTGTTTTCAAAATTGATCTTGGTAATGTTTTTTTTTTATGGTACACAAAACAGCTTACAATCTGAATCCAGTGAAAGAAATCTGAAGGCAGTGATTCATTTGAAATGTATTGTATTCATGTAATAATAATAAACTAATATATTGAGCTTCAATCATCAAATTATCCTAATTAGTGTTTTTTTTTTTAATAGAATTAGATAGTTGTTGTTAGACTAGTAAAGTTCATATTACTCAATGAAATCTATTTGTATTTCACAATATTATGCAATACAGTAATAGTTGTATTTAGTATGCACATACAAAATTCTTGTTACTGTTACAGAACTCTATTTGTTAGTATTTGATTATGTTAGCATCCAATCATTGATTGGCGGCTAGCATAATCATAAAAAACAAACAGTTTTTTTCAAACCCATTCTTTTCAAGTTTCAGGGGCCGAAACAGGTCAGTAAAGTCAGTAAAAGTCAGTATTTTTGGACCTGGTCAGTAAAAGTCAGTTTTTTCGAAAATTGGTCAGTATTGTCAGTATTTTTCCAAATTCAATAATATTTTGGTTTTCCTCTGCTGTTGGCCAATCTTACATTCTCGATTTGCCCAGTGATGATATCAGAGGGCTGCTGTGGATGCTCTATATTATGTGGATGATCTACGTATATATTGAAGCATCACATGACTTCAATAGAATAGCAGATTAAAATTTACTATTTTTTGAAATCAGTATTTTTGAAGTGAAAATTCTTTAGCGCCGCTGCGCACTTTTTCTGGAATGGGTAAAAACTTCTAAACTCGCGTGAAGACACGTCACCTGACAAAAATTCGTAAAACCTGATTGAAAATTTGTAAGACGGGATGTTTATTAGAGTTTTTGGTGTTCATTAGAGTTTATTGAAGTTTAGTGGAGTTTATTAGCGTTTCTGGAGTTTTTTGGAGTACGTCAATTTTGCATGAATGCGTATTACTCACTTGCAATATGATCTATTTATCTATCGTATGGTTAGTTGTCAACCTAGAGTCAAAGTTGTCCAAGCCGACTGAAAGGCCTTTGACATGGCTTAACGTCTCTTATCTTAATCGACAACAACCGGGACCGACTTTATACGTGCCCTCCGAAGCACGGAGACGCTCAGTACAAATACCACTATGCGGTCATCCATCTTGCTTAACCCAGAGATCGTTTACCGACCGGTGAGCACAAATGGCTATGAGCGCATTGTAATAATAATACAATAACAATTAATAACAATATAAAAAGCTTTTTAATACAATAAAAAGGTGGTGCTTGTTGACTATTGGGATTGTGGAGACCAATAACCGAAAATAGGCTTTTTAACTGACTTCAAAAAAGGATTTTGACTTCTCAATTCGACTGTATTTTATTTTTATTTCACACCATTCACCCGAAAAACGGTTTAGAAATGGTCAGTATTTGGTCAGTATTTTTGAATTTTTGGTCAGTAAAATCAGTATTTTCGACCTTAGAATTTGTTTCGGCCCCTGAAGTTTATAATTGTTTAATGATTTTCATTGTTTAATAGCAATCATTTAACTCATAGGTCCCCACTTTTAATGGACTGTTACTATTTCATGGAAAATGAGATGCGCCCCCTTTTACTTAAATAGTTATAACAATTTTACATTTTCATTGTATATAACTTGCTTTTACACCTCACTTCTTAAAGCTCCAGAGAATATTGAGGGCTGTTATCACTTGCATTGAGGACCTGTAGTTTATAGCTTAGCTATAAAAAATGATTACCAAGTTGCAGTAGTCGGGAGTTTGTTTTGGGTTGTATCGAGTTCGATTCCCATACGAATCAACTATTTGTGTGATCCACAACTGGTTGTTTCGGGTCTAGATATACTTTGTGTCCATTGTTTGTAAAAGACCTGGGACACAAGATTAAATATGAGTGTGGGAGTTGTCTTTTTTTTAAATAAAAATGAGGACTTTATCCAGCATGAGACTTTCAATAACACTTGCACTCTTGACTCTACCTATTCCAGTGGTGGCAGCACAAGCAACAGTTCCTCAGCTTCATCAGACACTTCAGATACGAACAGTAATGACAGTGATGATGACACATTTGAATCGGAGCATGTGATTGAAATGAATGATGATTCAGACTCGGATGACGAACGCCCGCACCGCTCAAGTAATGCTAACGACGATGATGAACCTAAGGGCAAAACACCACCTGTATTGCAGAAGACGAGGCCTAAACATAACTATTTGATGCTTAGGGGTAAGTGGATACTTGACCTTATGAATAAGATAATAGGACTCTTTGAATCTTTATTATTTATTATTTATTAAATTTATTATTTATTATTATTTAATCTATATTTCTACACCAAGTTTATAAAATGTAGTTTGTTTGTTTGGTTGAAAGCACTAATCTCAAACTCCTGGTGTGAATAAAAAATATTTTAGTTGGATAGCCTATTTGTTTGAGAAAGGATAGACTGTACTACTACTATTATTCTATACTAACATCACGGTACGACCAATAGGAGCAGAGACCCAGCAAAGTTGAGCGGATCATTTAAATTCAAATTCAAATTCAAAATATCCTTTATTTTGTAAACTTTTTACAAAGTATTTGAAATAGTCACGTATTTATATTTCTTTTGTCCGTTTCGGAAAAGCTGGTTGCTCTTGAGAAGAAACGGCAGATTTAGTAAGATAATTTAATGTGTAATATTAATCAAGCATAATTGAAATGTGAGAATGTTATTTTCAAACCTAAGCTTTGAAAGTTGTGAACCCAAAGTGTTTTCTTAATAGTAAGGCAACTCCTTTATGGTCAATTCCTTATGGTCAAGTCCTTTATTCCCAATGGTCTGTGAAACGCCCTTAGCCATAGATGAACGATCTGCGGGTTAACTAACCCTTGGCGCGGTCATTCCATAGATAGATTGACCGCATAGTGGCATTTAAACTGGACGTCTCCGTGCTTCGGATGGCACGAAAAATGTAGTTCTCGGTTGTTATCAATAAAGATAACAGTAATTAAGCCATGTCAAAGGCCTTAGGGCGGCTTAAACAAACAACAACAACTTTGACACTGGGTTGACCACTTACCATACGATAAGAGGATTAGATAATGGGGAGGATTTGATGTGAATTTCTATAAATAAAAATGAATTAAATATACCCACATAAGTTTTGAACAACTACACCAAATTGCATAATTCTTTCTTAATGTGTTTCTTATTATGAGGATAAGGTCCGTATGGGATTGTCGGGATCCAAATTCCCACGAATGGGATCCAGATTCAAATTTCAATATTCAATGATTATCAGAATTTACTCTTTTTTGTATGAAAGTTACTAAACAAATTGATGGCTTTACAGAAATAATAAATCGTGAGATGGGGCTGACATTTCCGTGTGGGAAAACGGCCAAGGAAGATGTGATGTTTGAGAAGAAGTTCTATGGTTCCCTGCACGTCATATATAGAATGAAGAAGCTTCATAATCTACTTAAACACAAGGGCTGTGTCAATTCAATCAATTTTCATCCTGAAGGTAAATAGAAAATTTTAATTTCAGTTATACTATAATATTTCACTGCCTTCGTGACGCAGTTTAGGTCGCCACGCCGCTATCATTGAGTCGGGACGTCGTGGGATGTACAAATATTTGTACCATGTGAGCGTCGAACCCTCGACCTCTCGACACATTTAACGACCTTAACCACTGCGCCACGCAACAGGCGTGATAGTTGTGTAATGTTAAGGAGGTTGTCCAAGAAATATTATGAATATTTCTTGGACAACCTCCGTGGCGCAGTGATTTAGGTCGCCACGCCGCTATCAATGCGTCGGGACATCGTGGGTTCGATTCCCACTCGGAATTATTTATTTGTACGATACACAAATATTTGTTTCGGGTCTGGTTGTTCTTTTTGTCCGTTGTTTGTATCGTTGTAAAAGTCCCCACGACCTGCCGGCACATTGGACCGGCGTGGCGACTTTAACCACTGCGCCACGGGGGCCAACAGGCGTGATTTTATGTATGTATCTTTGTCCCTCAGGTCATCTTCTCGCTTCGGGTTCAGACGATACAAATGTAGTGGTGTGGGACTGGGCACGCAATATACCAGTACAGACCATCAAGACGGGCCACAAATCTAATGTGTTTCAAAGCAAGTTCCTATACCTCAATGCTAGGAGTCAGTTAAATATTGTCACATGTGCCAGAGACGGACAGGTGAGTTCCTTTTTAATTGTTGTTATTATAACAAATGTATTTTACATCATAAATCAATATATCGCACTAATAAACCTAAAGTGTAGTAACTCAAAACACACCAACACTACTTCAACTTGACTTAACACTACAACCATAAATAATATCTTCTATTACTTTTTCAAATCTGACTTAACTTTAACTGAAATAAGCAAGTTATTTCAGTTAACAAGCTGATAAAAGTTGTATTTTGAGTTACAGCACTATTGTATTATTAGTGCGATATATAAAACTTCCGATGCTAAGTGACTGACCGATGAACAACGCGCAGCTAGGACTACTGAGCGTAGAAAGTTGAAATTGGCTATGAAGATACCTTAGGAAGTGTAAAAGTAGAACGCTGAGAGAGGATTTCGGAAATTCCTTCCCGAAGGGGGTGAAATTACAAGCGGGCACAGTTGTTGGTGGACAGCTAGTCGTTTACGACGACGTATGACGATGAGATTTACTAGCTCTTCACATATTCGTGAATTTTATTATCAATACGAGCGACTGTTACGTGCGTACGTGCACGTAACTGAAGCTGATTGTGTAACATTTTTTTATTTAACATTGTGTCGAACCATGTCGTGTCCGTGCTTATGTTATGAACTATGACCGTTTATTGGTGCGTGTTATGGTGGTTGCCGTATTGAAGCTTATCAACAGATGAGATAGCAGTATTAAATTTTCGCCCACAAAGAGATTAATTGTATTACCGTTCAATGTCTCTGGGCTTTTTCAATAGATGAGACAGCTGTATTAAATTTTTGCCGATAAAGATATTAATTTTGTTACTTTTCCACATCTCTGGTTGAGAGGAAAATTAGAACGCTGTTCATTCATTACCGGGTCTGGGTCATCTGCGTTTTCGTGAAAGATCTTCTACGATTAGAAACATACCGGTTTATTAGGGTTGACGTAGTTAATTTTAATGGACGGTAATTCGACAAGACGAATTATTACATCGGGGATGCATCGCTAGAGTCCCTGCATCGAAGTTAGGTGAGCGTCACCAATTTCTGGAATGCTCTTGACTTTGAGATTTTATACGAATCGTATTACCAATTTTTTTTTGGGAACCGCGTGGATGGTATACGTCGCTCATAGAAGCGCCGTTAAGTCGAAAACGGTTCGAAACTGTGTCAAATCGAGCATTCTAATATTCTATGAAACTATCTATTGAAAAGTTCACAAATTGGAGTTAAAACGTAAACGATCGGTGTAAGATTGCCGCTTTTCGGCTAGGCCATGCTGCGATTATGGCTCTCCTGAGGTCGGTGCGGTAATGCTAGTGTGGTGGACGCGTGCTCTTTAAATGGAGGCTCGGCTAAAAGGTGCGTGCGTGTGTCAGGTGCGGCTGCTGCAGTGCCACCCGGGCGGCGGCGCGGCGGCGTGCCGGCGGCGGCTGGCGGCGCACTCCCGCGCCGCACACAAGCTGCACGTGACGCCGGCCGAGCCGCACGCCGTGCTGTCGGCCGGCGAGGACGGGCTCGTCATGCAGTGCGACGTGCGCGCCGACCACGTGTCGCGGTAACGTACTCATCGAAATCTCTAAAATTCATAGCTTTCATTAGAGATTCTGTTCCAATAGTCGTGACAGTGACAAAATTCGACTCGAAAACCTAAACTTTAAGGGGTTTAGCGACAAAATTTTCCAAATATTAATTAATGAATGCGTGGTATCCAGGTTGTTCCAAGTGCGCGAGCGCGGCGCGACGGTGCCGCTGTACAGCGTGAGCGGGCACCCGCTGGAGCCGCGCTCGCTGGTGGTGGCGGGGCGCGACCGCTTCGTGCGCCTCTACGACACGCGCCGCTCCACGCGCCCCGTCGCGCTCTACAGCCCGCGCAGCTTCAACGACTCCTCGGTCAGTACCCGCCCCGCCCTACAGCACACTCGTCGCGCTCTACAGCCCGCGCAGCTTCAACGACTCCTCGGTCAGTACCCGCCCCGCCCTACAGCACACTCGTCGCGCTCTACAGCCCGCGCAGCTTCAACGACTCCTCGGTCAGTACCCGCCCCGCCCTACAGCACACTCGTCGCGCTCTACAGCCCGCGCAGCTTCAACGACTCCTCGGTCAGTACCCGCCCCGCCCTACAGCACACTCGTCGCGCTCTACAGCCCGCGCAGCTTCAACGACTCCTCGGTCAGTACCCGCCCCGCCCTACAGCACACTCGTCGCGCTCTACAGCCCGCGCAGCTTCAACGACTCCTCGGTCAGTACCCGCCCCGCCCTACAGCACACTCGTCGCGCTCTACAGCCCGCGCAGCTTCAACGACTCCTCGGTCAGTACCCGCCCCGCCCTACAGCACACTCGTCGCGCTCTACAGCCCGCGCAGCTTCAACGACTCCTCGGTCAGTACCCGCCCCGCCCTACAGCACACTCGTCGCGCTCTACAGCCCGCGCAGCTTCAACGACTCCTCGGTCAGTACCCGCCCCGCCCTACAGCACACTCGTCGCGCTCTACAGCCCGCGCAGCTTCAACGACTCCTCGGTCAGTACCCGCCCCGCCCTACAGCACACTCGTCGCGCTCTACAGCCCGCGCAGCTTCAACGACTCCTCGGTCAGTACCCGCCCCGCCCTACAGCACACTCGTCGCGCTCTACAGCCCGCGCAGCTTCAACGACTCCTCGGTCAGTACCCGCCCCGCCCTACAGCACACTCGTCGCGCTCTACAGCCCGCGCAGCTTCAACGACTCCTCGGTCAGTACCCGCCCCGCCCTACAGCACACTCGTCGCGCTCTACAGCCCGCGCAGCTTCAACGACTCCTCGGTCAGTACCCGCCCCGCCCTACAGCACACTCGTCGCGCTCTACAGCCCGCGCAGCTTCAACGACTCCTCGGTCAGTACCCGCCCCGCCCTACAGCACACTCGTCGCGCTCTACAGCCCGCGCAGCTTCAACGACTCCTCGGTCAGTACCCGCCCCGCCCTACAGCACACTCGTCGCGCTCTACAGCCCGCGCAGCTTCAACGACTCCTCGGTCAGTACCCGCCCCGCCCTACAGCACACTCGTCGCGCTCTACAGCCCGCGCAGCTTCAACGACTCCTCGGTCAGTACCCGCCCCGCCCTACAGCACACTCGTCGCGCTCTACAGCCCGCGCAGCTTCAACGACTCCTCGGTCAGTACCCGCCCCGCCCTACAGCACACTCGTCGCGCTCTACAGCCCGCGCAGCTTCAACGACTCCTCGGTCAGTACCCGCCCCGCCCTACAGCACACTCGTCGCGCTCTACAGCCCGCGCAGCTTCAACGACTCCTCGGTCAGTACCCGCCCCGCCCTACAGCACACTCGTCGCGCTCTACAGCCCGCGCAGCTTCAACGACTCCTCGGTCAGTACCCGCCCCGCCCTACAGCACACTCGTCGCGCTCTACAGCCCACGCAGCTTTAACGACTCCTCGGTCAGTACCCGCCCCGCCCTACAGTCGATGTCGCGGTCAGTATCCAACCTGTTGTACGGGAACTTTGACAACGACCCAGTCAGTACCCGCTACGCTGAACAGTAGCTTGGACGACCCCCCGGTCGGTACCTAGCCCGCTGTGCAACATTTTCGCCAATACCCCGGTCAGTATGTCCCGCTGTACAGCAGCTTCGACGATCCTTCGGTCAGTATCCGCCCCGCTCTACAACAGGTTCGACGACCCCTCCGTCGGTACCTACCCCGCTGTCCGGCAGCTTCGACGACCCCCGATCAGTATCTCTCTCGCTATACAACAGGTTTGACGATCCCCCGGTCGGTACCCACTTGCTTTAAGGCAGCTTCAACGACCCCCCCGACCGGTACCTGCGCCTCTATACGGCAGCTTCAACGACCCTCGCTCTTCAGCAGCTTCAACGACCCCCCCCCCCCCCCCGATCAGTACCTACGCCGCTTTATGGCAGCTTCGACGATACTCCGGTATAGTCTCGGTACTTATCCAGAAATGGGAGACCAGGCTTTTAATGTATATTAAAAGTAAATTGTATATGATTTCAGAGTGCAAAGAAGAAATTCGCTCGCACCACGATGCACTTGACATGCGCAGTGTATAACCACGACGGCACGGAGATACTCGGCTCATATAACGACGATGATATATACTTATTCGATGTCGTCAAAGATGTTTATGATAAGTAAGTCCTTAATAACTTTACTAAATTAAGTGTCACGTAAAATGTCGGTCCCGGTTGTTGTCAATTAAGATAACAATCGTTCAGCCATGTCAAAGACCTTTTGGGCGGCTTGAAAAACTTTGACAATAGATTAACCACTAACCATACGATAGAAAGGGGCGAATCTATTGCCACCGCTGGTTACGAATACTACGCACCATTTTTCAAGGTATCCCAAACATTCAGTTAAAATAAAACCTGTAGCTCGATTCTCTACTACTATCGACTACCGACAACCGTCTTGTCATCGAGAAATTTTGTATGAAAATCTGATCAGCGCCTCTGACGGGCGCCATAGGAACTATTTTGGCAGTACATTCTAAAGCCTTGATCACACGTACCGAGCCCGCTCACTCGGCAGGTTTGAACGTGCACTGTCTCTGTGTCTCCCCGTTCGCCACTCAGCCACAAGATTGTCATATTCATAACGTCCGAATTGTAGTCTAAATAGAACTGAACTGACTGTGCTGATTTCAAAATGTGTGTGAACAGCTATTCGCTTACTATACTGTCCCAGCTGAGAAGCATTTTACTGTCTCGACCGTTTGCTCGGTACGTGTGATCAATACATTAATCTCTCGATACTCGACAGTTCAGATTATACAGAATTGCGCTACTGTTTTCAGAGATGCACCCAGCCACGAGTTATCCGACGGCTACACGCACCGGTACAGCGGTCACAGGAACAGTGCCACATTCAAAGGGGTCGCGTTCTTCGGGCCTAAGAGCGAGTTTGTGGTCTCGGGCTCCGACTGCTCCTATATATACATATGGGATAAGAACACAGAGGCCATAGTGCAGTGGTTGCAAGGCGATATGAATGGTGTTGTGAGTCTATTTGTTAATTTATTTATCTTTATCTTGATAATGAAACAGTTAAAATGCCGTGTCCGTGCATTTAATATATTTACAAAATAATCAATGAGTGTTTAAGGAAAAGTACACAAATCGGCAAAAAAAATTGTATGTTTGTCTATAATATGTCTGTGTATAAGTGATTGTATGTGTTTATGTGATAATTATTTCTAATGCACACATAACTTGGAAAAGTCATTGGTGTGTTGCGTCGGGTTCGAACTCGCGACCACTGGTGTGGGTGGTATAACTCGGCTATCACTGCTCCATTATGCGTTTAAATCTTTTCTCTACACAAAAAAGCTCGATATTTGGGTACCTCACGAGCTCACTGAAAGAAACGTGAATGAACCGTGTACTGTAAAGAGATTTTATTACAAGTTCATACATACTATAATGCGAAAATACTTTTTCCCCGACTTAATATAAAATAATTTAAATTGCAGGTAAATTGCATAGAAGCGCATCCGCGGTGTCCCGTGTTGGCGACTAGCGGGCTAGACAAGGACGTCAAGATATGGATACCGAAGGACAACAACGATCCCACGTACCAAGGAATGGAAAGGGTATATATATTTTTATTTACTAGTTATAGCCCGTACTTAGCTGCGCTCCCCGGTCGGGAAACGATCTGTGGGTTAAGCAAACCATGGCGCGGTCATTCCATAAATGGGTGACCGCATTGTAGTATTTGAACTGGGCTTTCGAACTTCGGAGGGCACTTAAAAGTCCGTCCCGGTTGGTGTCATTTAGTATAACAGTTGTTAAGCCACCTCTGACACTAGGTTGACGACTGAGGCACTGACCATACGATAAGAAGAATAATAAGTTTTAAATATCATGACTGATTTCACAATAAAATAAAATAAAAGAAAAAGTGTTCGTATCGAATTTGATACCAATTTGTACGGGAATTAAATAAGCGCCCTTACTTTAAAACTAAAACTAACTTGTCAACTAGATATTAATTTTAAAGTCGAATGCAGAAGTTAGGGCAGTGTTTTTCAACCTATGGCCTTTAGACCCCCGGGGGTCCATTAGTATGTGTCTCGGGGTCCGCCGTCTTAATGTTTGTTAAATTTGTTATACATTTATGACAATTGATGTGTAATACAGTGTTTTTCACTCTCAATCAATTTTGAAACTGAGGAGTGAAGAAAACCGAACACCGTATAACTAATCAGCGCTTACACGATTTTTTTTTAGTAAACAGTCCAAAATATGCATTCAGATTGTAGCTTACTTACACTACAGCTAAATTAATATACAATTTCTCAATTTCAGGTGGTGAGAGAGAACAATTCGTCGAAGTCGCGGAGTCCGTTGTTCAACGATTTTTTACCTTCACTTTATAACGCGTGGCGCGGAGAGAACAGGTTCTTTTCCGACGACGACACGGTACCGTTCTCTTACGGCGGGAACATTGAGTTTGAAGGAAACGATTGCACTACTTTCTAGGGTCCGCAGTAAAGCCCTCACTCGAAACCGCGAACGTGATTTGTTAAGATCATTGGGCTGTTTATAACTCTACTACAATCAAATCATTTCTTGATTTAAGTCAAATGCTGACACTTATGATAGTCAATGATACAGTGAACTTCCACCAGTTCCGAAGGTAGGGCCAACATCAAAAACTGGCAAGAAACTCCCGGCCACTTCCTGGTAACTTTCTGTGCCCAGTCTGTGTCTCAGGCTGTGCGTTGTCACTTAGTAACGGATTTATGTATCAGTATCTCAAACGAATCCCAAACTAAATATCAGTATCACCAAAGTGGTGCCTAGTTGCCACAACACCTTTTATTAGTTAAAACAATGCAGTAGAGTTATAACACTGTCTATTCACGTAATAACGTCGATGGTCCAGCAACAGTCACTTACTATGAAGTATCAAAGACGCTTATTCGCATCGCAGTTTATTTAAAACCAATACGTACTGTCGACTTCTCGCTACTCACTGCTATAGTAATGTATACTAAATAACTCCCTGAATTATGTGCTTTGTATGACGGAATATAGTCGCAAGCCGTGACGCATATGTAAAGCAATATATACAAGTGATTTACGAGAGGAGTGGTGGGTGGGAGGAGTTCCGTCACTTACAATTATTTCCTAAATTTACTATTTGATAGTCGAGGGGTGCAAGAACGGACATCCCACGCAAGTAGTCGATGGTTCGAACCTGAGGCAACACATTAATGACTTTTCGAAGTTATGTGTGTATTCGAAATAATTATCACTTATTTCAACGGTGAAGGAAAACATCGTGATGCAACCTTGCATGCCTGACTGTAAGAACAGCTCTTGAAAGAATGCAAAGTCCCCAACCCGCACTTGGCTAGCATGGTGGGCTCAAGGCCTAATCTCCTCATTACGGGAGGAGACCCTTGTCCAGCAGGGGTACATTAATGGGTTATTTTAACTTATTTTGTTTATTATTTTACTTCCTCAACTTGCTTCTATATTATGACACACAAAGTTTTGTTGGCACACGTAATATAGTAGATATAAAATAAATAAAATAAAATAAATTTAACCCATTACTGTCCCACTGCTGGGCAAGGGTTTCCTCCCGTAATGAGGGAAGGGTTAGGCCTTGAGTCCACCACGCTGGCCAAGTGCGGGTTGGGGACTTTGCATGCCCTCAATAAATGTATTGAACAAATTTTAGGCATGCAAGGTTTCCTCACGATGTTTTCCTTCACCGTTTGAGCATGTAAAAATTATTTCTAATTTACACACATAACTTTCGAAAAGTCATTGGTGTGTTGCCTCGGGTTCGAACCTGCGACCACTTGCGTGGGAGGTGTCAACTTATACCACTCGGCTATCACTGCTCACTCGGCTATCACTATATATAATATGATAAAGTAGTGTAGCGATTGTCGTCAGTACGTAAAAGTTGAAGCGTAGATAACCACATCGCGTCGCGGTTTTGTGTTTGGGCTAGATCTAGTTTTAATGCAGCTATTATTTTAAGTTGCTTATGACGACAGACGGTGAAGAAAGGCCGTTGTTAACAAGGTCAATGAACTATAGTTTTTGTTGTCGTTTATTTATTTACATTATTTGTTAATTAGCATGAAGGAATTAAATGATTTGTTAATCGTGGGAAGAGAAATGAGATATCGAAAGTTGTCATTATTTAATTTTGATGTTGGAAATCTTGTTTTTCCTGTAGTTATACAAGGGGCAGTAGATTATCCATAAGGGAAATAGAAATTACCAAATTTTTGTATAGGGATGAGCAGAATTTATAGTAAATTACTGTGTATTACATTTAAACAATTTTAGCTGGTTGTCCATATAATGCATAAGACAGAATACTTTTGGTCTGCCTCAAAAAATATCGGCGTTGTCACAGCTGTTTAGCATGCTGATAGAATAACTACTATATAACCGTATACCGGAATCTATGTGAATAATTTAATTATTATATTTTGACAACTCACACATGGTTATTTGATTGCAAAATATAACCAAACAACTGATAAATACAATGTTATACATCATGCATAAAGTAATTTATATTTTGTTATTTTTTTCAATAAGTTACAACATTTAACAGCTGCATTAAAACCTAGATCAATCTGTGAACTGGGAATTAAAGTTCTCCTTAGATTAGCTCCACCATTTCATGTTAGTAACGCCAAACATATGTGTTAATATTAGTTAGTACAGGACACTTGTGGTTTAAACTCAATTTCTTCAAAAAAGAATCTTAAAATTTGTTTTGGTATAGTATCCGTATTAAGGTTTAGCTATAAAAAGTTTTGCTGAAGATATTTTAGTGGTAGAAGAGATTGCTTTCAAAATGATTTTGATTGAGCTTGATGCCCATTTCACAATATGTATAAGGAAGTAGTACTCTTTCAGTACCCATTTCTACAGCATATAAGCAGTAGGAAAATGTAATGTTTCAGCTGAAAATGGAATACGTTTGTAGTGCTGTAGAAAAATATACTTAACAACTAATTTGTTTATTACAAGCTCTAGCAACTGAACTAGCTTACTCACTAATGTTTGCTTTGTTTTAACTGGGATATGTATAAAAGAAAAATGTGTCACCATTGAAAATTATAACTCCCATTCAGACTTTAATGTAATTAGTGTAATTACATACAGTACCGTACTCTATTATAGCAAGCTGTCACTTATTCATTCGCGTGTCCATCTTACTGTCTCATTCAATGACACATGAAAACATGAGACAGAACTTTAACACGTAAACAATTAGAAGAAAGACCGCCATTATGTTACATCAAAGTAATAGGTATTTCCCTTAACACATTGCCAGGGAAAAATAATCAATGCTTAAAATTGCCAGCATGAAAAACTAGTTTAAATCTGGCAATTAATTGTCGCCGCAAAGGTCGTGTCTAATCTCAAACGTAAATACACTGGCTGACGCAACCATGACTTGTAATGTTAGTCACTGTGTTAAATATATGATGTGCTGCGACCTTTGTGCGTACCATGCTCCTAAGATAGGAAGATGTTGATTGTTTTAGTCATAGAATATCTAGGCTTTCTGATAGATATAGTTGTAATAACAAGTCTTTCATCTCTATGTATAAAGTAACGAGTTAGTATAATACGGCTGAATTAAATGTCGATTTAGTCTAAGTAACACTCAAAAAATCAGTCAGTGAGAGGTATGTGTCACTTTAGCTTGAGACAATTCGGTTATGTAAATAATGCTCATGCAAATAAAAAATATATTTTTCTACAAACCTCACATATTGCTAATATATGTAGCTTTAACATATATGTGTTGTGTCTACGTCAATAGTGACTAAAATATTCGTATTTAATTAATAGAGATATGATAAATGGTTTGTTTATGCTTCTTTTCTGTATCATTTCCTGGCTACGGCGACTACAATATTTATGATAAGCGAATACAAAAACCACAAGTGTCCCAAATTGGTTTGATAGTTCTGAAATTGTAAACTGTAAAACAATGTTACATAATATGTATATGCCTGTGATATACTAATTTGATGGATATTTTGAAATAAAAATTAGAAATTAACTTTGTTTATGTAATTAGTTTTGAAAACAATTCACAGTCAAAAGAAGAAATGGTTAGATGAAACTGTTTAAAAGCATTTTGCGTCGCTTAGAATAAGTATGCTACCCAAATATGGATTTACTAAATATGTATCTATATCTACTGAAAACTTTTTTATATCCTACCTAAAATAACCAATTTAGATTTAGTACTTAAAGAAGGATTCTAAAACTGTATGCATGATCAATTCTAAAGAATTGTAGTATTTACTTTTTTCTCATAGACTTTGCAAATGGCGAGAGAATTCCTGCTTATTTATTCAACATTTATCCTGTACTCAATTGTAACTTCATATCTTGATGTATTATCATAAATTTATGACTTCTGTAGTTTATTCACAGGGTAACTCCATTGTTAGCATATATTTCGTGTTTTGGGATAGTGGTTAAAAAACACCGCAAGCTTAATAAAACAATAACCATGCTGTCAGCTAAGCTATATTGTAGCTACTAACACAAAACATGAACTCTGATTGTAGTAGCAAATTTGAATAGGTAATGTGTATGCCAACCATCTTATACTCTATCTAATTACTATTAGAAAATAATAACCCATGTTCTTATATTATGAATATAAAATGTATCTATTTTAGATGTATTAAGTCAATTCTGAGTACTTTCGCGACGTAACAATAGTCTGGTCAATCAAACAAAAATGTTTCTTGACTAAGCTGGCATTCATTGACTATTGTAAATTGAACTATTCAGGCTAATTAATGTAAATATTTATGTCCCCGTTACGTCTAAAATAAATACATTTTGCGGAATTTTAAATATATAACATATTCTTTTCTTTTTTTAATATGTTTGCCACCGCTCATCTAGGTCATACGATTATATTTTAGTTCGAGTGTAATTTTATTTATCGTTTATTATTCTCCAAATGTGTGTGGAGTAAAAAAATGTAAGGTTAGTCCCAATGTGTAAATAAATGATGATTTTAAATATTTTTTCTATTTATTTCCGGTTGTTCGCAATAATTTAGGGGGTAATTGGTTACTAAACATTTATTTAGTCAGCCAGATACATCAGATACCTACCGGCCACTACGAAAGAAATCGATTTTCAAAATGGCGCGCAAAATAAATACGCGTGAAAATTTGCGATAGTGTCTTACCTATAGATGTAACATTGAATTAAATAATATAACTTTTATGATTTTAATAGACCTACCTAACTTATCATTTATTTCTTAAGCTTTACATAAATATTTAACAATTGTGAAATTGAAATATGTGGAATAAGGTGACAATATATTAAAAACACGGGTCAGCAGTGACTCAGTGACGCCAATGTGTTTGCAAAACGACAAGGCGACGGAGGTCGGTGTACTTAGTTGTCATAATTTTGGTTGCATATCGTAATTTTGCTAATAAAACACAAAATTCACAACGCAGTACTAAGTATTATCACAATGAACTTTTTGTTTTCCCGCTTTTCTTGAAAAGTTAAAAGCGCCGCTTTGCGTCGATATTTAGAACTAACAGAAGCCGACGCGCTCGTATATTTAAAAAAATATCAAAATCGACACCCTTTTGTCCAAAATTACTTCAGACAATGCTCCTAAAATTAGTTTTAACACCGATTTAAGTCATCAATTAGGGGTAAAATAGTTAAATAACGAAAATAAAATTCAACATTTTTGTCCACATGCTAGTCATAGCCTGCTAATGGCGGACGCTTTCGGCCAATCAGAGAGCACGCGTGCAGAAGCCCGCGCCATCTTCGTTTTCAAACTCGGCCGCTCGCTCATTCGCTCAGTCAGTCGCGCGTCGGATCCGGGCAGCCGTACAACTTACTAATTCTAGTAATTAACACCAAAATCAGAACAATCATGAGCACCAATGAAAATAACAGTGAAGTGGCCGTCGACAAGGTCGGCGATGAGAAGAAGGGTGACGCGAAAAGTGACCTAAAAGGAGCCAAAAGGGCAGCAGAGGTGAGTGCACATGTCAAACAAATGTATTTGTTTAATCGCTCGCCATTTTATTGAACGCTATTATAAAGGCCGCATTACACTAATTTCCTTTATCTATATTAGCTTCTTACACTATTCCACGTGGTAGATAGAGACCTATGTGTATAGGCACGCGAACCATTCCAACGCTAACCGGCGTATTTTTGGATGTCATATCTGTTGAGTTATGCATTTTAGCGTGTGTGGGGAAATCGATGAGCCAATAATACGATGCCCTCTCAAGTATCAGACGCGAGATTCGAGGTATAGAATGATAAACTTGTTAGCCTATAATTTTTTAGCTTTTGTTTACCCGTTTTCGATACGAAGGCATGACCTTGGCGGAAAAAAAAACATGGCGCGAGAACGTACGCTGTCCTCATTGATGTGGTTATTATAAAAGAAGTATGCATGTAGTTGTTGTAATGCCCACTTACAGTTGATTATTGATTATATTGCGTGTACTGGCTATTTTAGACTTTCTCAGGGCTTGCGTTCACCGTAGCGTGACGCTAGATAGATGGGTAACATGGCCGGCGCGAATGTCAGTGTTTGAGTCGGATGGGCTGTCACAAACGCCGCGCAAACGTACGTTTCGCCTTATCTACTCTCAATATATCCTTCATATTACCCAATGCTATATTCAAAAGTGCGAGGAGTAATTCACACTAGTCTTTTGTACAATAGTTATTTTATTTCGGCGCTTACTCTGAAAAGTAGTCATTGACCCGGCATTATTTGCATGTAGGTGTATTATATGAAGTATACATATCCTTTGTTCTACTAGCACTTGTTTGTCGTTAATGGTCAAGTGAAGATCCAACAAGCATAGAAAATTAGCGGGAATCTTTGAGATTGCATGAAAGACGCTAAAAATGGGAATGGTTTATATCTTCCGTCCTGTTCTCTTTCAGTAACGTGCGTGTACAACAACGCATGGCGTTCATAGGTAGCTTGATACAGAATGTAGTTTGTATAGGTTATCGCCGAAATAGTTAACCAATCTAAAACGTGTATGTTAATGAATATCGTTATGAGATTCTATGACAGCACTATTTAGGCGGTTTTAGTTGTTTCTCGAGTAAACGGCGTCGCTTTGCGAACGGTTAGGTAGGTATGCGCGGTGACCGCGTTCCGTTCAACTCTGCCACGGGAAAAAGGGCCGTACGACGCCGGCCCCGCTCTATACGGCGCTCTTTCCCCCACACAACAACTAATGACCCACGCTTCTTTATCGTTACGAATCTTTGTCACCTGCGTCTCATTATTATGCAGGTAACTTGCACCGTTTTCTCACAAAATCATCCATAAACAGATCTCTTGGTGCATTCAAAATTGAAATAATATTGGCTAATGGCCAGTTATTACTTGTTTGATCTTGAATACGTCAAGGCACACCGCGTAGTGTTGGTGTGTCGTACGTAAACAATTAAAAAACGGGTTCCCGCCAATAATTTGTTGCGGTTTTAGGAGAAAACGACAGACGCGAAAAAGGCGCGAAAGGAGGAGAACGGCGGCGGTGGCGACGACGAGCCGCACAGTGACGAAGAAGACTTAGAAGGAGAGGGCGAGGGTGAAGAAGATGATGACGAAGAAGTGGAAGGAGAAGAAGACGATGAGGAGATCGTCGGGGAGGGAGAGGAAGACGATCTTGGTGAGGGTCTGTAGCGCTTAGATTTATATTCTATTCCATTCGTTTATGCGTCATTATCACGATTCACTTCAGGGGGCCGCATAGTTTAACCATATAATCATGCTCTAGACACTTCATTAAACATAAACATACACGAGTCTGGGTTATCATTGCCCACGCCAGCAACTTCTAAATGTATTTCATGTAGATGTAGATTGGCAAAAACTTATTTGCATGTTTCCTAGGCTGTGTTAATTTACTAATTTGTTTTTCTTGGAGACCGATTTATTTATACATATTTATAGTTGAGTTGTGTCTGTTGCCATAGCAATATCTGACCTCAATAAAGGCGGTGATAAAATACAGTAAACAAAATTAAACCGATCGTGAGAGGGGTTTTATAAAAGTGTTGCTCGAGACAGTTGCACGTGTGTTCGATGTGTAAAAGCAGGTTTTTGTTGTTACAGACGAGGAGGTAGAGGAGGAGCTGCTGGGCGAAGAGGAGGAGGAGGACGCGTAATACGCCTCGTGCCTCTGTATGGACAATGTCACAGTGATGTGTTAGTGCTTGTGACGCCCCGGACTGGCGCGGCCCCGCCTCGCCCCAACTGTCCACACACAGCGACAGCCCCAACAACAGTGACACTAACAACAGTTGGGAACACGCGGGGCCGACAACGCTCCCACCTAAAACGGGTGCACTTCTATTTAAATGACAAATGTAATTAATTAAGTCAAATTCAATGCAGATTTTCATTTTTTTACAATGTTTAAGTTCGGTACTGAAAGCTGTATCTTTACTTTTTCGGCTCGGAGCGACGAGCGTGTAATTAAGACTTAGTAGAATGCTGTTGAATTTTGTCATGAAATGTACAAATGTGTTTTTCGGAAGTAAACTTTATTCTAAGTGAAATCCACTCTGTATTCTAGGTCTACCTGTGAGCCCATTGAATGGTGAAGTTGTGATATTTTTCTATGCAGTTAGAAACTACCCGTTTATAATAAAGTATAGAAGTAAGCCGGCAATGGCACGTTATAGTAAATAAGCTATAAGTCACAAAGCTCAATTCTTCATTTTCTTGTTGTCGATGAGAGTTTGTGTGTACATATTTAGCGTAAGTGAAGCCTGTGATTTTTATAATCAGTAATGTAACATAGTGTGATCGTTGCATTCAGGTTAATCGTATTCTTTTATACAATATATCCACACTCGCGTTTCGATTACACAATCGCTCCCTCGTTCGACTCGATCGCACACTGGATCGAATGATAAAAGATGATAATGAAATGGAATTAGTAAATTTATCGTTTAGCGATAGAATCGATACAGGTCGGGATCGTCTAGCGCCTCCGGGTCAGGACGAGGAAGCGTCACCCACGACTGGCGTCCGCCGCCGCCACGAGACGCACTCCACACGTCAGTTTACTAGAAAAACATCACAATTTTGCCATTACCTCGCGCACATCGCTCGCCGGCCGCGCGTTCTCTGAACGACCGATAAAGAGAGCGCGACGGTCGCCGCGCTGCGATAGCGATATCAAAAATATATCAAACCGGCCTGTAATTTTTGTCCATAACTGTTAATTAGGATAGAACCTTCAGCTCGGTAATCCAGTGTCTCACGGTGTGGAATAAGAGATTCCTAGGTTAAAGTGATTTAGTATGTAGGATGTACGTCATTTTTTATGAAAGGACGCCACGGGCGGGGCAGGCCGGGTGAGGTGGGGCGGGGCGGCGGGCGCGTGGGTCCCCCCGCGTGGCCTCGTTCGATTTGCCGCCGCCGCGCCGCCCCGCACCACGACGCGACGACGCGCTCTCTCGCGTGGAAAATCACCCGTTGTGCGCTGTACATCGCCGCTCGGGCCCTCCGCTGACCCACGCCGCGATGTACTCGCACTACACGCACCGCCCGCCTAGACGCCGATCGTCACATGAGCGTTTTGATACTTCTTGTTGAATCAGTTTTCACTCCGTTCAGTCTTTCGTGGGGCGTCGGCGTGCTGACACTAGTTACGATGACTTTCATGATTTCACGCTGCCGGCCCCCGCGGAAGACGGCGTGAGGTGTTTTGAGAAGCATTTAGCGAATTGTTCCGTTGGCGATCGAATACCAAAGGGAGCAAAGATGTTTTCATTAGAGGAAATTGACATGGAAATCAATAAAATTATCTTATGAGTAAATCTTACTGTCCCGCCTTTTCATTTTTGTGGTAAGAATGAGCTGTCGCATATTTGTACTATGTACGATTTATGTGAATACCTTAGTACGATTTTATTTATTTGTGATGTTGAACACTATTGATTTTCTACAATGGACGAAATGTAAATACAACCGATTTTAAGTAAAAAGTTATTTTGTTTTTAAGCTTATTTATTTGTCCCATGTTGTCGGATTCTTACATCCCGCATTTGAAATCCTCGATTTCTAGAACAGATTATGATGACGTAAAGATAGCGTTATAAAAATAAATATGGCGCATGTCTTAAGAAGCGCAATTCATTGAGCTGCGCTCACACTAAGTTATAAATACATTTAGTTCAAGATATCAATTTTGTTCTTCTACAGTGAATTAAGCGAGGGGTGCCAATTGTTCCCCTTCGAAAAGAGTCCCCTGCAAAACGAGGGTCGTATAGGTTATAGGTATACCCAGTAGGTACCTACCTATTTCCAGTGAATATTTGAATTTCAACGGGTGCCTATGCCTGCAATTAGGTACTGTATGTACCTACCTATCTTAGTTGCAATAGTGATAACAAAAAAACTGAAAACAAGTTTTAAATAATATCTACAATATCAGTATTCGGTACTTACCTACCTAGATGCCAAACAAATAGGACATGCCTATATGTATGAGTTATCCCTTCATAGCAAAATGTACAACAAGCAAAATGAGCACGGCACTTAAAATGTACAAATCGCATAATGTGCAAATAGCAAAAAGAGCAAATCGCATAATGTACAATACGCATAATGTGCAATACTTAAAATGAACACTATACGCAAAACGAGCAAAAAGCAAAATGTACATAGTCGCCTTCGTTCACACTAACCACTTACTGCCGTTTCTTAGTTTGGGGTTTGTTGGATTCATAGAGCATTGTAATAAAACAACTTCACATTTAATATAAGTTTATTTATATATTAATAAAGGGAACTTAATGAGGCGTGGTATGAAATCCTTGAATCATCACCAAATAACAAAGCAATGAGGACTTGCGCAACAACTAATTCTGTTGAAATTATATTATTTATTTAAACTTAAAAGAAAACAAACTAAAATGCAAGTCTTGTATATATCATCTGTAGAAGAAATTGTTTAACGGAAATACTTTTAATATGCAAACTGTTTAGTATTTTTTTATACATTTTTTTTTTTGTTTTAAAAGACAACTCCCGCACTAAGAATTGCTCTTGTGTCGCGGGGACTTTTACGAACATACAAACAACGGACACAAAGCACAACCAGACTCTCAGAGATCGCACAAATAATTGCTCCGTGTGGGAATCGAACCCACGAC
Source organism: Anticarsia gemmatalis (assembly GCF_050436995.1). Classification (NCBI taxonomy): domain Eukaryota; kingdom Metazoa; phylum Arthropoda; class Insecta; order Lepidoptera; family Erebidae; genus Anticarsia; species Anticarsia gemmatalis. The sequence goes on along the minus strand of NC_134753.1, from coordinate 1,651,982 downwards.
CTCCCGAGACAATGGTTGTCGGCGTGGTGACCTAAACCACTGCGCCACGGAGGCAGTCATATTTTAAAATAATCATTTTTATCAGAGACGATGTCTGCTTTTCTCCTATTTTTCATTGCCGGCTCAAATATGCTTTTTTAAAATTTATTATCACTGAACATAGCTTCTTTTTTTAATTTATAAATGAAAAACATTAAACTTATCTTTTTCGGAATTTTGGCATTCAAACGCCTGTGCCAACCTTCAACAGGATTAGTTGTTCGGTGTCGTTGGTTGGCACAGCTTAGAATCTTTGGGTTAAACTTGGGATACCACGTCCGTTCGAAGTAGAGTCTAAAGGCTCTCATTGCGTTGGTATTTGGCGATGATTCAAGGATTTCATACCACGCCTCAGGAATTATTATTATTATTATTTATTTTATGTATGTATATAGAACAAACCCCGCTGATTTTAGGATACTAACGATCAAAGAAAAAAATCTCCACGAGTCGGTCTTGTAAACATGCCCTAACAGTATTATGTACATTTTGCTTTTTGCTCGTTTTGCGTATAGTGTTCATTTTAAGTATTGCACATTATGCGTATAGTACATTATGCGATTTGCTCTTTTTGCTATTTGCACATTATGCGATTTGTACATTTTAAGTGCCGTGCTCATTTTGCTTGTTGTACATTTTGCTATGAAGGGTGAGTTATCAGTATGTACTCTAACCTAAGTATTGATATCAACTACGAGAAACTGCAAAAAAAGTTCAATAATTTATAGGTAGGTACGATGTAGATGTTATGTTATGTAGCAAGTCTGTAAGTAAACTTATCCGACAATCCCACGTAGCCTTCCGGCATAGAGATAACGGTAGCGTATCGTGTGAATGCAGCCTTGGAATTGTGGGAAAGCCACACTAGCGACATCGGGCGGCCGGTATTTACATTAAAATTACTACTAAATATCGATAGATGGAGTCAGGTTATCATGCTGTTGCAGCTTGCCGAAAGGTCCGAACCTATCGGCCGATAGTAACTACAGACGGAAAGTATAGATGGCGTTGAGAACAATTTCCAAATGGCGGGAATTCTCAATTTTGATATCCGGTACTGATACCAAACAATAAATTGTGTTACTGTCTATATTCTAGGTTTCTATCTAATTTCAATAAAACACGATCGGTAGTAATTACATTTCCAGTTTTGAACTGTGTTTACTCAGTATGTAACAAATTTAAGTAGTTAACTTACGAAAAAGCGGCGGAGTTGACTGTCCTGCAGGAACATGTTTGATATTGAGCACAATTTTAGGTAACACAATAAAATAATTTGATCACACTTGTAGAAACAACTCTAAGATCATTTTAGTTAACGTGCACAGCAGTAAGTAACATATTATAAATTAAATTACATCAGAGAATGCCAGTTAAAATTCCGAAAAATAGGCAAATCATAGCGAATGTTTGCAATAATAATATACTTCAAACAAGGACAACTGGATTTGATATAACTTCAAACACTTTTCCATTTTATCACTTTGAATACTTATTCTTGTATCGAGTCAACTTCAAGTTTTATACCAAAAACAAGGAACACGAAAACTTTAATAAAGTCAAAGTAAAACTTTGATTTAAAAACTACGAAATGACAGTCAAACGTCATTTACTGGTCAGTATTTTTATATCCTTACTTTGGACATAGGGTTTTTAGGTTTGTATGTATTTTAAATTATGTAGTACTTTACTTACATGTACCTATAGCATTAACGAAGACTGATAAATTATGTTATTAATTATATACCTAATTGTTTTCTTGGTTATTTTGAATTTTATGAGAAATATAGTAACTAATGTGTTTTATTTGAAAAATAATAAGATTTTCTCTCCTTGATGATCCCTCTGACATTTTTTTTTACTATCTTGGACCAATTATTATCTCTGGACGTTCTGGTTGGCGCTATAATTTAGGTTGCTATTTTTGAAACATCGGGGTTAGTTTGCAAACTGTATCACTTTTGTTAGCTAAACAATAGAGCACTCACCAAATACGGGTCACATGCTCGTATGCCGCCAGTTTAACAACAAAGGATAATATAAGCTAGCAAAATAAAAATGTCCTACTGTATTACTTTTACATACAGTAGCAGTGACAAACGCTATCGAGTAGATTCACATGTTGGTCCAAACATTTGTGACAAATGCGTGTATACGGATTTGGCTTTGATTCAGCGCAGAACAGTAATTTAGTGCGTTGTATACCGCGAGAGAGGGCTTACGTCTGTACGATATGTCCTTGTGAGGTGCATTCACTTACGCGAGTACGTTTTTCAATTAAACTGACCTTAGTGCAAATAGTTTTGTGAACTAGTTGGCAAAAAATATTTATCTTGTTTCCGAACGTGCTAATTGAGAGTTTAAATAAATATGTTTTAGCGGAAAAATGTGATTTCTGGATGTGATTTGTTTATAATTGTAGGATAAAATAAAAGGTAATTAATACTTTATATTATTTATAATTTTATACATAAAACTCCGTATGCATTTGACGTTGATTACAGGGGATAGTATTCCAAGACAGCAAGGGAAAAAGAAAAATATAATTATTCCCGAATCGATCGCGATGTGACTAGAAAGTTATTCTCCTATTGGAAATATTTTGTTGAGTTTTTTGTTTTTTATAGATTGTGTTTAAATAGTATGCCAATTATAAGAATGTGATAAATAAGTACTTATATCCAATATTTTCAATACATTAATTTAAGTGTATTTTGGAGCCTGTTTACATTTCTGTGGTGTCTCATTGAGCACACATTGACCATCATTCTATGTCCTGCTAATATTTTTAATTAAAAGAAACTAAGTAAATTATTCCTTTGTTCAATTAATCTAGTATACAACTTGAATCACTAACAAGACAGTGAGTTAGAATGCTCAAGAATACCAAGTCTAACTATAAATAAATAAAGGCATTATTCAAGTATTCCTTTTGGTTGAAATGCTGACTAATCAAAATGTGTGGCTGTTGCTATTAGTTTTAGTTTAAGTCTGATTCATCAATGCAGACGCAGCTAGTTCCTGTTCCTCAAAGGGTTACTATTTTTTAATTCTGTTGACATATTGCATGAAAATTTAAAGGCCGATTGATTTTTTGTCATTATAGGGATATGGTTGCTAAGGATACCTATATATATTTTTCACATAGAAATATTCAGAACTAAACCTGACGAACATTTATCGCGGTTGTTGTCACAATCATTCAACCATTTCAAAGACTTCGGGCAATTTAAACAACAATGATATAAGATTGACAAATGAATCTCAAAAAAAAAAACACGGTACTACAGGTCTTACTGAAGGGTATCTCATGTTATAACCCAAATAACTGGGTTGTGGAGGTCTGATACGCAGTCGCTTTATGTAAAATACTGGTATCCAGCTGCACCCGGTGTCCAGGAGTTGAGACTGGAAGCCGAGTCCAACATAGTTGGAAGTACTTGGAAGAAAGTCTAGGTTGATGATGAATTTAAAACATTTTCATATTTACAGGATGTGTGCAAATTGCGCATCTTACAAGTGGTCTAGTTTCGTTCTTTGTTGTTATTGACAGTGTTCTTTGTTTCTTGTTATCGTATTAGCGATGTTATCGTATGTTACCCGATAGTATGACAAAACAACAGTTGTATCTAGATAAAAATATTTATTTAAGTACACAGTATTAATTTATGAAATAGGTACCTACGTAGAAAGCGTTAGAAGTCTGTGTTAGCAATTCTCTTTCTTATTAGTAAGTATTCTTTGTTTGAGGAGACTCCAAAATTAGTTTTTTTTTTCAAAATCATTATCGCAGAGTATTCTAAGTAAGTGCCCCGTTACTAGATTATGTGTTCCTAAAGTCCACTAAAACATAAGATTGCTACCTGACTGCCAAGGAAAAGTAAAGAGACTGGTGGCCAAAGGCCTGGTTTCGATTCTTAAGCCAGTCATATTCTATTGGTCTTTTTCCAATCTATATTAAATTATACTCAATAGCAGCACGCTCGCCCCTATTATATGAGATTAACCTTTTTAATGGCGAAACACAAGAGTCGTGATATCATGTACTTATAGATAGAGACACACTCGGGACTCCACTTCCTTCCTGCATAGACGTTCATAGACCTAAGATGAGTACCTCATCATATGAGTACGAGGAACTAACATCGCTCTCACGACCCTGCACATGTCTTGCATACTGTATGAAGCATAATAGAACAGTTTACTAAACTACCTTCCTTTTATTATGCCGCTATGTGAAGGGTGACATTGAAGTTGCTTTGATTAGATGATGTTTAGTGCATTAAGTTAGCTAAGGAATTGAAAAAAACGTTTTTTTGCTGTTAATTTACCTATTGCCTTCTTATGTGTAGCAAAAATTATATAATTAAAAAGTTCTCCCTCTTCTTAAGAAAATTATATCAGTATTAAGGGTTCACCTCGCTTGTTCGGAGGGAGACCCTGCTCAGCTTTGGGACAGCAATCTATACTTCTATACTAATCTATACTAATACTAATATATAAAGCTGAAGAGTTTGTTTGTTTGTTTGTTTGTTTGTTTGTTTGTTTGTTTGAACGCGCTAATCTCGGGAACTACTGGTCCGATTTGAAAAATTCTTTCAGTGTTAGATAGCCCATTTATCGAGGAAGGCTATAGGCTATATATCATTACGCTACGACCAATAGGAGCAGAGTACCAGTGAAAAATGTTACAAAAACGGGGAAAATTATGATTCTCTTATGTGACGCAAGCGAAGTTGCGCGGGTCAGCTAGTGGGTTATAAAAAAATAAAGAAAAAGATATATCGGACTTCCGAAAACTATTTTTGAAAAAAACGGCTTATAATATTGCTTCCGATCAAAATATCGACCTAAGTGTGTCGTTATATTTTTAGTGCTTTGCTAGTAACATTAGTTATATAAAAACTGTATTTTAATAACTGAAATGTTTTGAAATAGTTTATATAACTTGCTTATTAATTACTATATTATATCCTAATATATTACACTGATTGTTACGTATTATTAAGGTAGATAAACTATTGTAAATTAAAAACTAAACTTAAATCTATACTAATATTATAAAGCTGAAGAGTTTGTTTGATTGTTTGTTTGTTTGAACGCGCTAATAAAAAAGTTTTCAGGTTATGGTATGAAGTAACAATGTAGCTTTAAAAAGAAAAACTAAAGAATCCACCGGCATCGTCTTTTACGGCCAAGTGCAGAGATTAGCAAAAAAACTTCCATACACATAAACAACTTTACGTATTATTTCGTGCTGCAGTTGCAACGACTGAACGGCCTCTGTCCTCAATGGACCTACCCACGGTTTCTGAGTACATTTAGCGGTAGTTTATCTATTCAATAGCGTTTTTTATATGAGTTCTAATGGTATTGAAATTTAATTGAAAGATAAACTACCGCTAAATGTACTCAGAAACCGGGGGCTAGCCATTCCATAATTCAATAAATAATAAATTACAATCAACTTTTCACAGGTTTTCTCTTTCGTTTAGTATTTAAATAACCATGTCCATTCACTGTTGAGTGAAGGTCTTCATTGTCATAGCGTGCAACTACGCCATTTTTCACGGCTATACGTCAAGTCGTTAACTGGCGAGTTCAGCCGCTTGTGGACTAAAAACGGTCCTGTAAAAAAATATTTATAGAATCACAAAGTGATTAATATCATTTGATTGATTTCTTTGGATATAGTAAATTAGACGATTACCCTAGTGTGTTTTTACATCTACGACTACTGAAAACAACCATAATTTTGATATACTTATGTGGTATATAATATGCCCTATTCGGGAAAAGTCGGCTTTTTAGGTTAAAGTTTACAATAATATGTACAACAGACTATAAATGTTAAAATTGGATATATGATTTTCCTGTAGATATTATTGGTTGGAAAATATTCATACTCTGTCTTTACACTTAATACAGGTGAAATAATCATCGTGGATTTCTAGCTTCATTTCGCGAGTTGCGCTGCCCTATTTATATATACAAATTATTATTGATTTACATTTAAAAAATACTTAATATATTCATAAAAATGACATAATACATCCCATAGACCGTGTATAGACGTTATTATAAGATTACATCGCATTGCGGCCAAAAATGGCTTCATTCTTGAATCAACATCGTATTATTTGTCGACGATCCGTTGTCAATGTTTGCTCAATAGTCCTATACTATGATCATCAAGATAAGACCTTGTAAATGCAATAACCGTAGCTATTGTCAATGAACTCGTAACTCTTTGCCGTTGGGCAATAAATTATTGTTTATTTGCTATTATTACGATGAAGCGCTCATAGATAGTTGAACTTAACGGGCTTTAAAATATGTATGCATACATCACGTATGTTACCGCCTAAACCTTTGCTATAGAAAGGTTTCCGAAATATATCCACATTTCATCATTAACTATGTTAATCCTGTGCAATAGGGAGCGAATCGTATAACGGGGACGTTACCAAATACCGGCAAACTTTTGAGAAAAAATCTGATCTAAAATATAAGAAACACAATATCGCTTTGCTCGATGGCAATCGAAATCCATGCAGAGGGTATAGCAGTCGCATACACTAACGATCGAACAGAGGCAGCCATAAAAATATCCTGCCTACAGTTATACTTACGATATCCTCTATGATGACGTCTCAGAATATCGAAACTACAAATTGTTTACCAGGATATTCAAAAGATCATTCTTCAAACACTTGCCAAAGTTGCGTTTAATAAGATCCATTGCCATCCATAAGATAAAAGCCGTCCTCTCACACGAGCCTCGGAGCATAGCTGGAAGGATTAACAGTACAGTAAGCACAATAAAATCTTATCTTAAAAAAAAATCATCCAGCAGTGTCGTTTACTAGAATGTTCCTTCCATAATAAGGGTCTATTGTCATTTACCGAGCATGCTCAGTCAACCATAGAGATCCTTTCTACCTGCGATTCGTAATTTCAACTCAAAAACCGTTAACGGTTGCTTCAATATAGTCTGATGATTCTTAGAAGGTTCTTGTTTCTGTATAGTTCTAGAAAAATATTGGCATAGACGATTTGTGTTTATGGTAATTGCCAGTATTTTTACTAACGGGCACAGGCGTATTTTTGTGACAATATTTCGGCCCAGACATCAGTAGGTATAAGACAATTGAAATCATATTATATTTTAGTGCTAGTTGTTGAAGTTAATGTAATTAAATTTGCTATAGAATATTAATTCGGTAGAATTATGAAAGACATCTCACTGCTGTTTCCGTAAGAGTAGAGTTTTAACTTAAGGACTCTGGGAAATCACATAATTAATTGTTAATATTTTATTCACGAAGGAGATTGGAAGGAAGCATAATTAAGTAGGTATATTTAAAAAAATAGTTGTCAAATGTAGCAGTTTAGAAACGATTGAGTGTAGCCTGAATCAATTTACCTAACTTCAGATAATTATTTTAACTTTAATCATTAAAAAACTGTTTCGTAAAGGTATAAAATTCATGGCGTATGTTTTTTTTTGCGTTTTACTGTCCACACACATATTCTAGGCTTAAAATGAACTACGATCCGATGTACAAAGTGTAAAAGTCATATTCTAATGTAAACCGTTAAATATTTACAGACAGGGCAGCTCGTTGTTTAATAATTAGCTTCTAAACTTCTTACCATTTGAAGCAAACATCCGTGTGTGACGATTAGTTACCTAACTACATACAAAACGTAGCTAATAGTAATAAAAACTACAATTGACAATTCTTATGAAGAAATCTAGGTACCTATTGCTTATTTAAGGGCTTAAAACATTTAATCCTAAGAATAAACTTAAAAAGTTAGGTATTTTACTTTCATAAAAAATCATGAACACAACACAAAAATAAAAAAACTTTTTTTAATCCGTCTATTGAGTGCGGCCGGGGCCTTTGCTTTTCTTCCCTTTCCTACTTTAATCTGTGGCTCTTCTGTTGTCAAAATGTCAAACCCCTACATGACAATCATTATAACGTTTGGAAACGAAACGCAATTTCTTCTTTGCACAATACATGCAGCGTAGTCTTTGAATCGCTTGTCGATTATATTATTTATTACTAGTTGACCCGTCAAACGTTGTTTTGCCATAATTATATATTTTTTTAAATTAAGATTGAACGTGGCCAATACTTATCACTAAGGGTATGAAAAAAAGATGATGGCCAACCTACTTAATATGCTCACGAAATTTCATGAGAATCGGTCAAGCCATTTCGGAAGATTACCATTATGACTCGAGAATTTTATATATAAGATTAAATAATATCCTACACTTGCTTGTTACCTTAGTAAGTAATACTTAAAGCAGTACATGTTTGTATAGCACGTTATTTTATTATTATTTCGGACGTAGTACTTTCGTAACCGGGTCAATGTTACTTGCACAATAACGTTGACATTTTTGTTTCATATTTTGGATTCCTTGACTGCCAGTCTGCTGTTTAAGGTTTTTTTGCACTATCTTTTCCTACAATCTTTTTGAGGCGTTTCACAATCGTTGCACAAATATTTCCTTGGTTTAATTTCCGTTTATTTGTGAATTTGTTTTTACTTAGTTAATGTTAGATGTAAGTGTGTGATAAATAAATAAATAATTCTATATTTACAGATAGACAAAGATTAACAGATCATAGCAATATAGACGATGTCTTGAAAAAAGGTCAGGTACTCGTAATCGGCGGTCCTGTAGATATGTCAAAATGTATGGATGTAAATTAGACAAGGGAATATTGTAAGGATCGTACCAAGTGGTGTTCTTTGGTCTCTACCTTTCCCCATGTGAAAATATGTTATTGTATGTATGTATGTCTATTTTATAGCATCACACCTTTTGTGCTTGAAGGTGTAAGAAGCCTCTTCTCGTAAACATGTATGAAAAAGATTCAGCCAAATGGTCGGTGTTATTAATTAACACCAGACAATTAGCATGATTAACATTATTACACAAATGTTTGTTAATTTCCTTTTGGCTGAAAATAACACGAGATCCGACCTTGTTGATATCGTATTACATTTTGCAGATATTATCTGCTCTGTAATATTAGAAATTATATTTTTAGTATTATTTCTCAGGTATTTTATAAAATATTTTATACTTCAAAACCATGTAAAACATAGACATATTTCGGTTTACAACAAATATTTCACTTTTAGTTTAAATCATTCCTTGGTACCACCATATGGTATCATGATAAAAAAACGTTATTTAATAACTAGAAAAAGTTACTAATATTTGCATCGAACTTTATAGAAATGTGTCCCTTACTATACATCTATGTTAACATGTAGAAAGTAGTCTTAAGAGCAGTTGAGGCAGTAAATTTTACATAAATAAAAATGAACCACCGAAATTTATGTCCGTGAATAACTTTTGAACAATTGAACTAAATTGGATACCTAAGTAATTCTTTTTTTAATCTTTGTAACTGTCGGGACAAGGTTTGTCTGGGATCGATGGGTTCAAAATGGTGTTAAAGGTACTCGAAGCCGTCGGTCCTGCGCCTGACCTCTCACTGGTTGTGTCGGTTATCCGTCCCACTAGGCTATGAGAGTGAAAGAATTGAGAGTGTACCTGTGTATTGTGCACACACTGGGACGCTTTACATTCCTGCATCGTTGGCCAGTTTCAATGAAACTGACCGCCGTAGCCGGATCGGCAGGGACATTATTATTATACTCGAAGTCATAATTAACAATATTATGAGAAGTATTGCGTTGCTCTCGTTAACTCGTACACAGTGACGTCTGTTCCGATTCTCCTAGAAACTCTGGGTAATAACTGTATGAATTAGAGATGGGATAGCATCGATATTGTTGTCGATAAAAACGGCTTCGATTTAGGTTATTAAAGTTTTTCGTATGTCAATGCATCTACTGCCAGCGTTTTAGACTATAAAATATACAATTTGATCATTACATATTACTAATTTGTATAATTTCTAAACCATTATTCATCTATCACATGTAAAGTATCAGAAAATTGCAACAAATCAAGGTTTGGTTTTGAAAAACGGATGAAAGTAGCCAGACATAAGGTCAAATTCAAGCAGCTGATTTGTGCAAATATAATTGCAACATGAAAGCAATTTGATATTTTTGCAATGAATGTGACTATGAATCCTATTAATTATTCATTGAGCTATTCTCAAGAGATGCAACCAGGGTCATAATAGTTGGCACTCGATGTATGAGGTACATAAAGTATAAAGAGATGACGACACATAGCGCATTCTTCTAAAATTTCCTTGGACTTATGAAGATATATTAATGTTTATCAAACAGTAGTTCCATGTCTAGCTAAATGACTAACCCCCGGTTCTGAGGTACATTTAGCGGTAGTTTATCTATACAATAGCGTTTTTTATATTAGTTTAAACACTATTGAATAGATAAACTACCGCTAAATGTGCCTCAGAATCCGGGGGTAATAGGCCTTACATCTAACCCATCAGGCACGTATTTTTCTTAAAATATAACTTCTACGCGAAGAATATCATGTTGTATTAAAGATAAAGGAATTATACATGACTTAGTCTGTTTGATTATAAGAAATGACTGCAGTTTGACCCTCTTCATTACTTTTTGTAGACCAAAATGCTGTGGTTTGATCTTTAAGGACATCGACCAGATATTGACCGCGACAACTTTGCTTGACCTTGTCAATTATAAACAAGAAAAACATCATAAATAATATAGTAAGTAAGTATAGCATTGGTAGTTTTTAGCGATTTTAGTTCCTCCACAGTGATTAGGACTAACGGGTAGTCTAACTAACATGAAATACAAACCATTTATAACCCATGACTGTCTCGTTGAGTCCACAATGCTGGCCACATGCATATGCATAGGAACTTTTTGACAGAGCAAAATACAAAATTTTAAAATATTTTTAATTCGTAGTCTTTAAGAGAATTAACACGAATAATTAGACTTTTTTGTGAGTATTTTATGTTTTTAAGTAACTATTTACCGTCGATAGATTAATGAAGGTGATTTAAATAATTCGTGGCTAACATGAAATTTGCGTTAAAGGTCTTTAACGCGAGTCTTTAAGGTCAAGAACTTCTCATTCAGATGAGTCATGGTACTTGACACTAGCTAATGTACATTTATAAAATGTGTACGAATCAAAACGTGATATAATGTAAAATGAATCATTTGTGAAAGCAAATAAAAACAAATTTAACACAAACGTAATAAATTCATTAAATTTTCGTTCATAATTTTGCATAATTCGTATTATACAATAAAATGATTTATGTAAATGTTATGCGGTGTTATTTATGAATTATTTAAAGTCTCGCGGTGTGTCATATTTATCTATAAACCTAATAAAAAGGTCAGTGGTTTCTTCCGGTTTTTTATATTGACAAAACAAACATGTCGATCAAATATAAATCGTGGTTTTATTTTTGGACTCCGCACTCGCGAGGTTATTGATTTTAATGTAATTTCCGCTTTGGGTAAGTCCTATTTTGCAGAAGGCAACAAGCTAATAATACTTTTGAGTCAATTTTTTTTGTAACAGTGAAAATAATGAAAAAATAATACAGATAATATCAGCGAAAATCTTTCCCATAAGGCTACCAACGTAATTCCTATTTGTTACTTCTAATTATAACTTGCTTGTAATCAAATTCGCATAAAAATGCGTCACGTAGTTTTCATGTGAAATAGACGTTAATTAATAAGTAAGTCTAAATTATAAGCGAGAAGAGATAGCATTAGATAAAAAAAAATCTTCAAGATCTTTTGCTTTTATTGCAGTTACTAGCTGACCCGCGCAACCTCGCTTGCGTCACATAAGAGAGAATGGGTCATAATTTTCTCTGTTTTTGTATACCTAATTTTTCGTTGCTACTCCGCTCTTAATAGTTGCAGCGTGGTGTTATATAGCCTAAAGCCTTCCTCGATAAATGGTCCATTTAAGACAAAATATTTTTTCAATTCGATCCAGTAGTTCTTGAAATTAGCGCGTTCAAACAAACAAACAAACAAACTCTTCAGCTTTATAATATTAATAAAGATAATAACACATGTGACTGTCAAAGATCGCGCGTGCTGTACAGTCGATAATCAATAAATATCGACAAACTTTCTCTCTTTACCGTTAGAGTGACATCACTAGGTGCAGTTGCAACGACCGGCGCGGCGTTATGAAAGTGCATTAAAGTGCATCAACTCGCGGACATATTGCTAAATGTGGTTTGCTTTGATTATTGCGTTTTTTTTTTACAAGGATTATACTTTAATAAGGTTGAACCACGTGGCGACCACGAACCGGGAAACGTAGTGTTGGCAGGCCCCCCACAAGATGGACCGACGACCTGGTAAGGGTTGCCGGAGTCCGATGGATGAGGGCGGCCCAGGACCAGTCCTATTGGCGCTCGATGGGGGAGGCCTTTGTCCAGCAGTGGACGATTCCCGGCTGAGATGATGATGATGATGATACTTTAATAAGACATTCATAGCTTCGTCACTCGGTAAATGATCTGTGGTTTAAACAACACGATTGGGTGACCGCATTCTGGTGATTGAGCTGAGCGTCTCCGGGCTTCGAAGGGCGCGTAAAAAGTAGTTAGACCATGTCAAAGGTCTTTCAGGCGGCAAATAATTGTCAAACAAATAACTATTCAATTCTGGAATGGAACCCACGACCTTCCAACGCAATGGTTTTAACGAGACAACCTTCACTAACCACTGCGCGACGGAGACAGTCAAAAACAATTCTGGAAGAAAATATCTTAATATACACAGATACGCTATACATACAGAACTAGTTATGTGTATATAAGAGGGCGTTAACCTCTTTAGCACCTAAATCAAGATAAGATTATGTATTGTTAACGGAGATCATATTTTTATGACGTAATTAAAAGGAGATAAGAATATGCTATAAAGATCTTTCTATACAGGCGTAGTCCTTCAGCTTCGCTTGGATTTACATTATACGCTATTTTTACATACTATCTAAGATAAAATTTGGCTAATCTATGTTTAATTAGTATTTAGTATGGAAACACCGGGTGGGGACGTCCTAAGTATGAATGTGGATGTGACATAGAATGTTTGTAGGGATCGTACCAAGTGGCGTTCTTTGGTCTCTGCCTACCCCTACGGGGAGAAGGCGTGATATCATGTATGTATATAGTATAAAGCCTTTCACTCGTAAAGAAGGATTTTTCTAAAAAAACTACGTGGAAACATAGGTTTTGTAAAGCCGGTAAAATAAGTAAAAAGTATTTGTTCATAAAATTATTTATACTTAGGTACTCAAAGACTTAAAGTGATCTATCTTAAATCTTTCAATATAACAGTCGCTGAATAGATTTTATTTAATCCATTTACGACATTACCGTTCACATAAGGTACTTAAGTTAACTAAACGATAGTTAATCTCCAACCTTGGTTAGTTCAAGTTTAAGGTTAAATGTTCATTGTTTTTGAACGTAACACCAAGTTACGGTTACTTTCGTTTTGTAGTTACATTTTATAACAGATCTGTTAACCTGCCGGCTTTTTATCGTGTATTTCTAGATTTGATTCTCGGGTAGGTAATAGTTTAATTATCACCGCCTGGCCATTTTATGGTGACTGTTGAAGGAACAACGTCCGGTTTTTAGTCGGTATGCCCAAATTTAAAGCTGGAACGCCTAGCCGGCGGGAAAAGCCCGACATACCCCCGCTTCCTCCTTGGAGCGGGACACGCAGTAATGCATTTTCCTGACGGCATCCTCAAAAATATTTCCTATTGGGGATTAGTTTGATTATAGAAATACGTAAATAGCTCGCATAAAAAGCTAGTGACGCTTTCAGTTTTCCGGTTCTTAGTACTGAATATCGCTATGAATAAAATTGTAGCATTTCAAATAGTGTAATTGACCTTAAACATGCCTTTTTTATTCCATTTTAAAAGTAACCCCGTTCCACCGGTACCATAGAAATCTCCTATTAAACTAGCTCACACTATGTACTGGATCTTTTAGCCTCTTAGGCAAACACGGAACACGCAAGTGTAAGGTCTAGCTGTTAGAATAAGGCTAGATGTCTAATGTGTATGAATAATACATGTCACACGGGCAGTGACCTCACTCACGTGAACTCAACCGATGTCACATGATAGACTGAAGCTTATTAACACGAGAATTTAGTTTATTTATCTTTGTTTTAGACCTTTAGAGATAGTTAATTGCTTTCATTTTCTAAATCAAATAACTAATATATAAAATTCTCATGTCACAATGTTCGTTCCCGTACTCCTCCGAACGACTTGACCGATTCTCATGAAATTTTGTGAGCATATTGAGTAGGTATGAGAATCGGCCAACATCTAATTTTCATACCCCTTAGTGATAAGGGTTGCCCACCCCTAACCTTTTTACTTCTTGTCTCCGGGAATTAATCGGAAACTCATCAGTAGTCATACTACACATACTACTACCATTCGTTTGGACAAGACCATACAATTTAGCCTGAGCTTGTTTGATATTTCGGCACATAAACAAAACACGCTGGTGGTCGCGTACCCCAAACCGTACCGTATAATTGAACAGTTAATAAATTTATTACTACGATTGCACAGATATTCGAAGAGCTCAATATTTGTCATCATCTTCAAGGAATCAAACTCACTTCACACTACAAAGGGTACTCGAAACAACAATAACTAGTCAATATAGAATCAAAGATTATTTAAAAGTGATAAATAAATAGTAAATAAGGTAAATTGATAGTTATAGTGTCAATAAACTGTGCAAGGTTGTTCAGGACATCGTTGTATGACCTTAGCAATTGACTAATTTATTTATTATAAACATTGATTGGATATTTGATACTAAGTACCTATCCATAATTTATGAAAAATAAAGGCAAGTTATTAATAGAATAAATTGTACCCATTGTTGTCCCACTGCTGGGCAAGAGTCTCCTCCCGGAATGAGGGAGGGATTAGGCCTTGAGTCCACCACGCTGGCCAATTGCGAGTAAACCCACCATAATTAATTATAGATTATGTAATTTTTTAGGTCAAATTTAAAATTAACTGACACTTTTTGACCAGTTTTACTGAAGGGTATCGCGTTATTATCCAGGTAACTGGGTTCTGGAGGTCCGATAGGTAGTCGCTCCATGTAAATACTGGTATTCAGCTGCATCTGGTGAGACTGGATGCCGCCTCCAAAATATTTGCAAGAAAGGCTTATTTAGATTGATATTACTTGTGTTGATAAAGTTGTTAAATAGGTTTTATCAAAATAATAAGTTTAAAAAGACCGTGCTGACATACCTATAATAATGTTTAATAAGTTAAATTTTATTTTGTTTTTGCCTGATTTAAGACATTCGATGTTATTTTCCTTATTCTCATTAGTTGTTGGCATATCGATAAAGAACCGACGCTTGGTGTGCAAATTAACAAATTATTTGGTTCTATAGTTCAGTAGGTAATATGGATTAATTAAGTTATCCGTGAATATAAAAAAATACATAAAGCATGGCTGTTTAATCACTTGATAAGTGATTAAACCAAATTTTAAAGGACGTAAACTTTATGAAGTGAATACAGAGAATATTCTCTTTGCTTTCCATTACTGTTTGTTTTGCTTTTGAATGTCTAGTGATCAAAGTTGTTCGAGCCACCCACCCTTTGACAAGTCTGAAAAGAAAAAGCTGATCATGCCGATTTCTTCCGGACCTCGTACAGCAACTTCTAAATCTTCAGTAATCAATGCTATAATAGAGCCATATTAACTAAACTTAAAGCGGTATTTATTGCGGTCTACCACACTAAATAATGAATTAACTATTTATTATGTAAAAATAACCACTACAATAACATGTTATTGAAGTATTTTAATTTTTTTTTCATAAAAAGCATTATTTTATTTCCTATTGTTTGCGTAACTCACAGTTCTTGAACTCACTAGGCATCTAAAGATTCCAACCCGCACTTAGCCTGTAGCCAATTCTCATTGCGGGACGAGACTTATGTATACTGCATGTCACAATATATTGAAAAATAAACACATTTATTGCACAAATTATTACAGTGTAGTATCACCCGCATATAACATGAAATATGGTGTAACATTACGGTACAGGAAAAATACATCACTTAGAAATTGCGCAATATTTTGTTAAAAAGTATGATTTCTTTCGAAGCAGAAGTAATAAAAAAATAACTCCCTATTCATCACTTTATCTTAGGGCTTAACATAATGTATCTCAGATGTCAACCGATATGGTTCAGAGACTGGTTTAACCGACTTCAAAAAAGGAGGTGGTCTTCAATTCGACTGTATTTTGTTTTTTTTTTGTGTATTATTTCATAACTGTTTCTGGGTAGACCAATTCTAATAGTTGTTTTTTTAGTACGACAAACAAGATTGACATTTTTCCATTCCATTTGAAAAATGTCAATCTTACACGGAGACGCTCAGAGTAAATATCAGTGCAGCTACCAATCCATAGAAAGACCGCACCAAGGGTTCCTTATCTATAGATTTTTAACGACCAGCACTAATGATATTATTTAATGAATTATTTTATCAGTTACTTATTAATGAATAATTTAACATGAACAAACATGTTATTCAATAATTTAGAATTCTGGCAGGAAGCACGATAGCCTGTAACATGATAAACTAAAGCTTAATTAGTCGGGCACTAATCAAAATGTCCTCGTGACCGATATTAGGACAATGACGGTCAATGTCAATGAAACTGACCAACTGCGCGAGAGTTTGTTTATAGTGGCCAAGTAGCCAATTGAAAAGTGCTGTTTTCTGCCGCTACTGAACGTGAGGTCTTGGGTTTGATACCCGAGTTGGGGAAAATGCTATTGGACTTTTCTAATTTCTTTTGGATATTATCCTAACAGCGCTTTAGAGCCACGCGTACATAGGACTTATAATATTGATTGCGAAAAGTGTATGTATTTTTTACACCCCTGCCATGAACTAAGGGTGTAATAGACGTGACGTTGTATATAAAAAATATCTAAATCATACAACATTTTTATATATTGAGGCAAATACTTAGTACCTTCATTTAATCACACATCTTATTGGTACGACCTGGGTTCCCAAAATTCAAATTCATCGCGAAGAGGCAGTAAACTAAAACATAATATTGTCATATTTATTGTTTGTTGCGTAATATTCTTAACTAACGGTCAGAAACGGCTCTGTCCGTCTTACATCGGACTAACCTTAACATATTATTGAAAACCTTACTCGAGATCGAGAACCTCTGTATGGTATTGGTGAATATCCCATGAAAATTATTACAGCCGTTTTTGAGATTATCGCAAACAGACAGACAGACTGACTAATGGACGAAACTACTGAGCGTAGAAATTTCTTAGAAAATGTACAGGAAACTTAAGAGAGGATTTTTGGAAACTCTTCCCCGAAGGAAATAAAAAGGGGGAAAGACTTTAATATGAAAGATCAGCAACCAAAAACGCGTTGAGGAAGCGGGAAAACGAAAGTCCACGCGGACGAAGCCGCGGGCGGCCGCTAGCAAGTATATAAACAACCTTTTTAACCCTTTAATAATGACGAAATATTGCAACAATACACACTTATTCTAATTCTTATGGGAATTCCCATATATGGTCACTGATACGGATGTTCAAAGGATTTAAAGGGAAATCTTAGTGATGCCTTGGTCAGTAAGCTTGTGACCACGGCCGGAGCAACCTGGGTAAACTGTCAAACATAGGTCCCTTATAAGGTAAGAACATGTTGACTCTTACTAAAATATTAGTGTAGCTATATAAATCTATTAGGTATTGAGAAAAGCTATTTATTTTGGCGTTAGGTTTAGTAATGCGGAATTTTTTTTTTGGATTCTTTAAAGTTTTTTCTTTATTTTTAGTTTTAGGAATGATTTAAGATATATTTCAGAAATATTCGGTAAATATTTGCAATCAGTCTTTTTAAATATCGTGATAATAATTATTCTGCATTATTTCTAATCTTGAACTTATTGTCCATTTGAAATTAAATACAGTTTTCGGATTTAAAGCAAGTATTCTCACAAACATAAGAGACTATTATGTGTTTTATAATATTTATTGTATAAGTTCTTAATTTTAACTATATTTTAATAATGTAACGATATAAATAATAAGCGCTTGTGTGAGTTTGTGCGTTTTCTTTTAAAACTACAGGATAGATGCACTTTTCAATAGAAATAGAAAAAAAAACAGTATTTTTACAAAAATATAAAGCATTTTAACAATAACAATCGCATACAAACGTTTGCGATTATTATTATAACTAATTAAAAAATAATGAATCAGTTACCAATATTGTGTTTTTCAAATAATACATTTTTTTAACCCATGACTCCCACTTCTGATCAAGGGTCTTCAAACGAGGGAGGGGTTATACCTTGATACGCAATACAATACGCATTGGCCACCATTCATTTAAATTATAAGGTAACAAATTCTTAGTAATTTAGCAGTTTTGTTTATAAATTAAAGTGCGCAAAACATTATGTTTGGATCATTAGTGACTAACACAGGAAGCGATACTGTATGTGCAAATGTAAACATACATAATATTTGAATAATTATATAGTGTGAGTGTGTATGACGCAATGGTTATAGTGGTAGATAGAGCTCTACCATGTGTCGTGGGTTCAATTCTGGCTAGCACTTTTGTAACTAAAGTTTTATTACTAGTTTTTACCCACGTCTTCGTCCGCCACCTGAATTTTCACATGGGAATGCGTCATTTTCCCGAGGTAAAAAGTAGCGTATGTCCTATCTCGAGTATTAAAATAACTCCATACCAAATTTAAGTAAAAGACACAGAGTTACTTTCACATTTATAATATTAGTATGGTGTGTGTATGATGCAATGGTTATAGTGGTAGTTAGAGCTCTACCATGTGTCGAGGGTTCAATTCTGGCTTATAGTTTTGTGACTATTGATTACATTAGCTTGGATTTATTTATAGGTAACTAGTATTCGACCTCGACTTAGTCCGCGTGTTTTGTGACTTAGGACGGAATTTTTATACACACTTTCATCCCCTTTTTTACCTCATTAAGCTTAGAATTGATCAAAATCTTTACTTAGCGGTTGCCTATGTCATAACATCTACCTACATGTGAAATTTCAGCCCGATCCGTCCCGTGGTTTGGGCTGCGCGTTGAGAGATCACTAACCACCAGTCACTTTTAATTTATGTATATTTAGATATTACCTCTTTTTAAAATCTAATGTTTAACCACAACAAAAAAATATGCTGAAAGAGCACCCCTTTGGACCAGGCGTTGAACCCTGGAACCCGCAATAGTAGCCAACCTACTGATATATATAACATGTATTTCTTTTTTAATTGTCTTTTCAGTGTAGCTTTATTGTAGTAATATAGTAATGCAGTGATATCTACTAAGTATAAACACTGATCAATTGTTTAACGCCACAGTTTACGATGTTAAATGAAAATCAGGTTATCCGTTAGCTTGTGAAAGCGGAACAAAGAAACTCCCTTTCGCATTTATAATTACAACATATTTTCACTTCAAAGACGTTTCCAGATAAAGATTTTACATCTTTATACCGTTTTTCCCATTGATCCTGGATATGATTAAATTCATATAAAATGTAATGTCTATACCTATCTGAATTTAATGTACGAAACTTTCTGGGCTGATGAAATTTTAGGAAAAAAATAACGCAACTAGACGAGAGCTTATGTAAATTGTGCATGTTTTTGTTTAGTTTTAACATACCTAGTTAAAGCATTTGAAATCAATATAGTAATTAGTCATGATAATAAAATAATTCCCTTTACCGTTGAGAGAATGAGATGAGATGAGATTAATCTTTATCTATACTAATATAATAATCATTACTATAACCGAAGAAAGAACATTAAAATATCTGACAGGTTTTTTACACTATCATTCATTCATTTGACCCCCATGAACGTCGTGAGATTCAAACTGTCAGTCTTGACTTTCCCTTATTCTCAGAGGTACGTTTTAAAAAAAGTATTTCACCATAAAACAAAGGATGTTCTATAACAAAGAACTACACCTGAAACGTTAGTCATAGTTTTGTATTAGTCAGTTTTCCAAAGTACCTTGTGAATCTTCCCACGGCTTAATTAGAACGTTTTTCCCTGTATGCTTTCGGGGATAAACAGATTATTATATGGAGGTTAACATAGTTATTTATAAGTGAAATATTTCATATAAAAATGTAGAGGAAAGTCAATTTTATCAAATGCTTTAAAGAAAATTTGGAGAAAATCTGCTCTGTTAAGGATTAGAGATAGATCGCTATAATATCTTATATTGTTAAGTCTAAAAATTCAAGTTTTCAAACAAATATCTGTTATACATACCACCTGTATAAATGTGTTATGTAGAGATACACTGATAAATATTAGAAAAAATATCTATCTTTAACTGATTTCGGTACGAATTGCTATCCACGCGAAAAGTTTATACCAATTTACCAATTTTATTAAATGATAGATAACGCCGGTCTTTTTAAGCAAATACTAATAGATAGGCCATTGAACCGACCATAAGGTTGAAAGCAATGATTTCCATCTAGTTCCCGAACCGTGATTGGTCCGCATAAATCCGGTATAAGCGCCTACAACCAGCCTCTACAAGACCCTAGCAGATTATGAAAGATGATCTTTGACCAACAATGAGGCAGAATGATGAATGCCAGATGGCCGGGATTTCCGGGATTGTCCAGTAATTTTACTTTGCTATCCCGGAATGAAAAAAATTTTTTACAAGTTGCGATATTACACCCTTTTTTGTTTTGGTCATTCCTACTTAGCGTAGTCTCGGACCGGGGACCAATACTAGAAATGTCCAGGAAATGATCAGTCTGGATCTGGTAATCCTAGGCAGAATGGCTTAGAAAAATATAACTTCTCTTCTAATTCTTTTGTTGTTTTTGCTAACAAATTCTTCATAGCAGGAAACTTGTTCAGTATTATAGGTACGTAAATTGTAGCGCATTTAAAAACCGTCTATTTAAAAAACTACCTGGAAAATGTATTAGGTACCTATGTACTATTTCGTGACGGTTTTTCCTTCCATTATGTATTATTACTTTTATGATTTATACTTTTAATCAACCACAAAGTTCTTTTGTTACCGGTTTAACAGGAAAACCGTAAAAAAGGTTGTGGTCAGGAAATAATAACATTAGGCTATTTACTTGAACTTGTTTAATTATGTACCTAGAAGCGAGGTTAATTGACATCTCATCAGAAAAGGTTTGTCTTTGTTGACTAGTGAGTCGTGATCTCTGAAACTATTGAACTAATATTGAGGGTTTCGTATCCAAAGGGTAAAAACAGGACTCTATTTGGAGACTTCTATGTTTTTTATCTCAGACAGTCGACAATCTGTTGTCCCTATATAAATTAACTAGCTGACCCGCGCAACTTCGCTTGCGTCACACGAGAGAGAATGGGTCAGAAATTTCCCCGTTTTTGTTACATTTTTTACTGCTGCTTTGCTCCTTTAGTCGTAACGTGACGATATATAGCCTATAGACTTCCTCGATGAATAGGCTATCTAAAACTGGACTTTTCAAATCGGACCAGTAGTTCCTGAAATTAGCGCGTTTAAACAAACAAACTCTTCAGCTTTATAATATTAGTATAGATTCAATTTTTCTCTAACCTATACGCAAGCGGAGCCACGCGTTTCCACTAGTATTTTTAGGCGTAATAGCTGCATTGTACTTCCGATAAGCCAATAAAGTCAATGGATTGTGACACAAGTCACGATTTACGGAAGATCTAATTGTCAATGACATTGCACTGAGTAATGCGCGTGCGATGAATTGTGATTGTCTGACCATGCGTCACCGGTAGCAGTTAGGTGCCGCGCACATGGCTTGCATCGAGTGATAATAATATTTATAAATATCTTCAGCAAACATGGACTAATCAGATTCAAAGGTGCGGCTCAGGAGCAGGGTTTTCGTATAATACTAAAGATGATGTCTTTGAATCCAATATTCGACTACTATGGCCGGCATTGAACCAAATGTTATATGCAGGAATTTATTGTTGTAGTTTTCAAGGGTGTGCTCAATACAAAATACACTCTAAAGGGAGGGACGGATAACCGACACGGCCAGTGAGGGGGCGCAGAACCGGCAGCTTTACGTGCTCTCCGAGGCACAGAGGTCTACGACCTCAACTTCCTAACTCCGGGCAATATCTAAGAAATTGTTAACAGAAAATCTTAGAAAACACTTTTTAGCGCGACGAAGGATTCGAACCCAAGACCGAGAGGTCTTGTATGCGTCACAATAGAAGCAGTGTTTATGAGATTGCTGGCGTTTAACCAGTCGAAGTGATAATTCAATGCGAGTTTGTCGGACTAGAGCTGTAGATAAAGCAATAAAGTTAGCATTTAACAAAGAAATATTCCGTGTAGACCGGCCTAAGATTTCAACTTGATATTGAGTAATTGTTTGATTTTTTTTATGTTTCAGTGTTGAATAGAGTAACTACCTTGTTTAGATATCTTGTTAGGATTGGTATTTATCGTGTCCCTTTGAAAAGATTTCCTTGTATCAGCATAATGAATCTATAACTTACTTTAGGGAGTTTTCTTATTCAATAGGACACACAGTTGGGGTTTTAATTTTAACATCATTCATAGCCTCCTCCGGTTCTTTACTTTTTAGTGTCACTCTGGTCTTAATTTCAGTTTTTTTTTACATTGAACGTTGCATGAATGCTCAACCGATCGACAAGAGTCCCGTGCCTTAGAAAAGCCGGCTTTTGTGGGAACAAGTGACATAATTTCGAAAAGTCATTGGTGTGTTGCCTCGGGTTCGAACCATCCACCACTTATGTGGAAGGCGAAACCTGAACCAATGGTTGGCACTTAAAATTAATAAATTTAAATTATTTATATAATTAATATCACAATGTTTTTTTCAGATGAACATGTTCGTGTTATTGTGCGTGGCGGCGTGCGCGCTGGGTGCGCACGCGCTGCGCGTGGGTGTCGGCATCTCTGACGTCACGGGACCGCCCGCGGAGATCGGCTTTGTGAGTACCGTCTTTTTTATGTTAACCACCTGGGTGTAACTGTAAAGGGGCCGTTCAAGTATTACGTAAGCAGGTTTATTACAATTATTTACCCCCCCCATCCCCCTTGTCAGCAATAGTAAGCAAAGCTCTTACCCCCTCCCGCCATGCTTACGTGAACATTTTTTAATTAATGTATTGTTTTTTAAAATCTTATGATTATGATGTTATAATTGTAATTTTAATTATAAGTATATAATGACTACCGATGACGTAATCATTATCTAGAGTCCCCTACCCCCCATGTCGTCCAAAATAAGCAAACCAAAGAAAATAATGTTCATGTAATACTTTAACGGTCCCAAAGGGAAGATTTTGGAAAGTTTGGCGTTTGGAGTCTTTAGCATTAGGATATGGAACGGTTCAGTATAAGTTAAGACAAGATACACAATACATTTCGTGCGAAAAACGTCTTTTTAAAAGAAATAACAAATGATCAGCAGCAATATTCAAACCTTAATCTTACGAATCAAAACAGCAGTCGAATTTGGTATTTAAATAAACGTTCATCAAAATTTTATGAACGTATTCTGCATTGAGTATACGATGACACTTCTTAACCATTTGAAACCTTATAACATTCCACAGTAATGATAATCGTGAATTTAGAACTCTACACTGCATTTAAAGGGTCATTGTCTTCTCGTTACAGTATTATGGTTTTGTATTACAAAATGTATTATCTGCATATATTTGCAGTTGGAGCTTTGATTGGGTTATATAATACATATAAATATATTAATATAATTGGTCAAATCACAACCGGCCATCTTTTCAAACAAATCAGAGCTTGTACTATGGCAAACCGATAATTAATATACATTTCAAACAAGCTCAGAACAAAATATACCCATCACACAAAACATTTTTTCTGGGTGGGATTCGAACCCACCACGGCGCTGCGGCGCTACGGTTATTACGGCGAGGTGACACTTTAACTATAAACACGGGAGCCTAGCTGTTATGGTGAAAATATGATTTCAGGATTCTCTTTTCTTAAGATTTCTTACGTTCCATCTGCTCTTCTGGTCCTGTTAGTCTGTATAATATATGGCATTGCAATACTTAAACCAGAATTAATAAGTACTGCGACAACCAATCCATGCTTCAGTAACTCTGATATCAACAAAAAATTGCTTAGAAAACTATATCGTGATTTCTATACTCTCACAGAAAGTTAAAACACACTACCATTACGTGGTCCACGTAATCCTGTACCGTCTGATATATCTAAATATAGCGACGTTAGCGAGTGGTGTAGCCAGTCAGCTGTACAACCTGTTTGTAACGACTACCGTCAGTAACAAGCAGGTCATGACCTCTGAGCTTCTTTATTGTTAACTACTGTTGCGTAGCGAGCTTATCGTAGATAGCTAGATGGATAGATAACTTACTTTATATTTTACTAGCTGACTCGCGCAACTTTGTTTGCCTCACATAAGAGAGAATGGGTCAAAATGTTCCCCGTTTTTGTAACATTTTTACTGGTTCTCTGCTCCTATTGGTCGTAGCGTGATGATACATAGCCTATAGCCTTCCTCCATAAATGGGCTATCTAATACTGAAACAATTTTTCATATCGAACCAAGAGATTAGCGCGTTCAAACAAACTCTTCAGCTTTTTAATATAAGTATAGATTGCGATGAGCCAAGAAGATAGTTATATTTTGGTACATATTTGAAAAGGGTTGTGGTATCTAAAAGACAGTGATAGTTAGGTGTATCTAAATATAGCGAGCGGTGTAGCCAGTCAGCTGTACAACCTGTTTGTAACGACTACCGCTAGTAACAAGCAGGTCATGACCTCTGAGCTTCTTTATTGTTAACTACTGTTGCGTAGCGAGCTTATCGTAGATAGCTAGATGGATTGATAACCTACTTTATATTTTATTGGGATCAGTCAAGGAATGCATTTAGATTGAGAAGGGTTGACGTGAATAAAATATGAGTTCATTTGACTACTTTATTGACGGCAATTTTTGGATATGATATGAAGGCTTTAGGTTATATATCATCACGCTACGACCAATAGGAGCAGAGTACCAGTGAAAAATGTTACAAAAACGGGGAAAATTATGACTCTCTTATGTGACGCAAGCGAAGTTGCGCGGGTCAGCTAGTGTTGGATATAAGTATCGAAGATTTGGCATCTATACATAGATACTAGAGAATTATTCTGTTTTTAATGACGTGAGTTGTTTTTTAACGTTATACATAGTTACTAATTAAAATGAAATCATCATTAATATATTATACAAAATGATTTATAATGAGTTTTTAAATGATATAGATACGTAGTTCTTAGTGCCCACACTATACATATGTAGAATAATTAGGCCTCAGAATAAACTGTGCTTATTTATACTATACTGCACTAAATTAACCAACTAGGCGATGCAGTCAATTTGGCACTTACCTGTACTTGTAGTTAGTTTTGCAACTGTAATGTGCTGCAAGGCCGACCAGTTGCAAGAGACGGTTTAATTAACGTTGCAAATAAAGCTTACATTTGTTCAGTGCCTTGAAAATTGTCTGAACAATTGAGGGAAAATAAGTCGTCTTTTCAAAATACTAAGTGACTTCACGAAATTCTCTCACGATTTAGTAAAATTTTGAAGGTTATCAAGATAGCCGTCTCGTGGCGAGTGCAGTTTTCAGTTTTTGAGTTCATCGTCTATATACTTCGGAAAGCACCTTAATATTCTTATGTAACAGTTGGGTCCATTCCCGATTTTGCTATTTAGGCTAAGGGAAAGTGTCTATAATATAAACATTAGAAAATACTTGAACATTATAAAACGGGTTTAGCGAGGTAAATATACGATTAGCAGCGAATAACGTAGATCATTTTGATGTAGGTAGCAAACCTCGACTCTTGATAATCTATAAGACTAATCCGTATGTATAGCACAATGTCTACCGCGACCACTATGCTTATGCTACTTGATACATGTGTTATTGCATGTAGTGTTACTCACAATGTTGCTCCAATAGATCACAATTAATAAACAAGGACGTATTAATCAATTTTGTACATAAATCATTAGAATTTATTACAGTTAAGCCGTGATTAAGTTCACGAAATGAGACAACTATTTGGAAATTAATTTAGTATTAAATCTCTTACGCCATCTGTCGGCTTTATGACACATAGATTTTCTAGGAAATGTAATTATTTTATAGAACTTTTTTCGGAGATGTGTGAAAGGTTAAAATCTAGTTCGCAAATATTTCTATAGAATTACAAAATTTATGTTGAATTTGACGTAATATTTATTGTAAAAAATATCCATTTGTGTTTCCGTCATATTATTATTAGTAATGCTATTAGTTTGAAAGGTAAATTGAATTGTAAATTATTGATTTCAAATGATAAATGAGCACATGATGAAATTAATAAGCATATACTATTGCGAGTATCTGATTTATGTTATGCATGAATCTTATTTTATGATCGTTGTAGGATATTTCGTCACGGTGTCAAGGTCTTGCCAATATGACTTTGACACATTGACCTTTGACCCTAAAATTCGTAAGTTATGAATATAGGTACCTATATGAAGAGCTTGTGGCTAAAGTAATAACACAGATCGATCTTTGAGATTAAGCTACGCTTGCGAAGGCCCAGGTAACTTTGTTGTGGAGGTCCGATAGGCAGTCGCTCCATGTAAAATACTGGTATTCAGCTGTATCCGGTGAGACTGGAAGCCGACTTCAACATATTAAGAAGAAAGGCTAGGCTGATGATTTTTTGATACCTATATTTATAGTGTTACTCTGATTGAAGTCTTCGCGAATAAAACCGGATAAGCGCCATAGTAAATATAAGTTTGGCCAACGATGTTTAATTAGATTTAAATTGGATAATATTGCGTTACTTAATTAAAGAATTGCACATACTTTTTTAATTCGTTATTTATGACAGCTAAAGGTCGAATCACTCGAATCGTACTGATTTTATGATTTGACCGTGACTAACTTTGATTTATTATAGACCTTTTGGACTATATATTAAATTGTTTAAATATGTAATAAAATAAAATTAGTTAAGGTCAGAGTACGCAGGGATTTACCACGTGTGAGCAATGGTTACGTACACGCGTTAGTATATTTTTATGACATTTATGTTTTTTGACAGAAATTGCATGAACTGTGTTACACTTTACCCGATCTGGGAACAGAATTCGAAATTTTGAGAACGGCAGTCATCATTATCCATACTAATATTATAAATGCGAAAGTAACTCTGTCTGTCTGTCTGTCTGTCTGTCTGTCTGCTACTCAATCACGCCTAAACTACTGAACCAATTTGCATGAAATTTGGTATGGAAATATTTTGATACCCGAGAAAGGACATAGGCTACTTTTTACCCCGGGAAAATGACGCATTTCCCGGGAAAATTCAGGTGACGAACGAAGTCGCGAATAATCAATATTATAATGACATTGAATTAACAAAATTCCGTTGTCATGGCAACTGTTTTAATGACGGATATGCCTTAGCGCGACTTCGATATATTAAGAGATATAAATAATTTTAAGAATATTTTTCGTGAAAATAAAGCATATTTTATATCATCACGCTACGACCAATAGGAGCAGAGTAACAGTAAAAAAGTGTTACAAAAACGTGGAAAATTCTGACCCATTCTCTCTTATGTGACGCAAGCGAAGTTGCGCGGGTCAGCTAGTCAACTATAGTTAAGATAACAGAAAAAGTATACCTAAAGAAAAATATTGAAAAAGAAACGAAGAACCATTTGAAGTAAGGTACCCGCGGGTATTAAGGCCTAGCTAAGGGAGATTTGTAATAAAATGAAGAATATCCAATATAATCAACCAGTTTTTATAATAATCAGTCATGTACTTATATTACTACCGAGTTTAAACAAAAAATAGCTTCTAAAGCTTAAAACTAAAACATTATATCACTTTTAAAAAAACGCTGTCTTTAGGCCTTATTATAATAGGGTAGGGTAAAAAGGCCTATCCTATAAACTATTCAAAAATCAACTTAAACTAAGTAAATTAGTATTCTTGACATCAATAATCATTAACATAAGGCAATAGAAAGCATAGTAGTCTTAATAAATTAAAAAAATGTCCTTATTCGCATCCATCAGGACATTGAAAATCATCAGTATATTCTGCAGTCAAACCGACACATTCTTCGTGATACCACTTAGAGCATCGCGAACATTGCCTCATTGCATCATCCATTCTATCTTGTTTGCAGGCATGACAGTACCGATCATTTTTTTTGTGATTTATTTTTGTCAGGTCGCCTTCCGACCACAATGCTCGTTTGGGAGGCATCGTGACTGTAAGCACTAAAAACAATAATATATAA
This sequence comes from Anticarsia gemmatalis, assembly GCF_050436995.1. Classification (NCBI taxonomy): domain Eukaryota; kingdom Metazoa; phylum Arthropoda; class Insecta; order Lepidoptera; family Erebidae; genus Anticarsia; species Anticarsia gemmatalis. Next base: position 1,623,472 of record NC_134753.1, on the reverse strand, counting down.
ATTGAAAATATAAACTACGTATATACTACCACTAAAAAACATTTTAAAAACACGCTCCTACTTATATAGCAGTTAAAAAATAGGAGTATAATAAGGCCTATTGTAAAATTTTATAGGCCTTAATATCCGCCAACCACCTATTTACAGAAAAGAATAATAATATAATTTTTATAACTACAAGTCTCTTAAAACGGTAATTTACGGACAAGCATACATTAATTAATAAGCGGACAGTCAATACAGGTTTGTAAATATGATATTTTCTAAACAACTTACGATTTACTAGAGTCAATTTTTATAATTCGTGCTGCTGAACCGCACTTCTGAATGATTTCGACGATATTTGCGGGAGGAGAAGTGCTAGAGTGCGTCCGCCACTTTGCAGCGACTTGTATACGCTCTGAGCTTGTGTGACAGTAATCTTGATCGTCAACTACTGTATTTCGTACGTTTTTTGTGATTTAGGCCTTATTACCCGACAGGCCTTAATACCCGCAGGTACCTTAGTAAGATTTTTCCAGGATAGGTAGATTGTGCATTTATGAGTCTTTGAACAACTGGCAACTACTTTTTGAATAAATTTACTGGACCCATTGCCCAAATGCTTTTTCTTGTTTTTGTTTCACCCTAACACACTGTATGGTCAGCGCCAAAAATCTGTATACACACTATCTGTTTCTGTTTATTACTGTACATGTTCAAAAGTATTTCTATACATAAAAATAGTAAAATGACTACTGTATATTAACTTTACTGTAGCAATTATAAAGTTGATTTTTTTTTCTACATTCGACATACGGTTTACATGTTTCTGCCACTGACTGTATGTATAAAATAAAACCTTAGCACGCAATATTCAGTTTAAAGCAAGTAAAATTGCTTAGTTCTTAGTGCTCAGTTATGTAGGGCAATGGACGTACAATGATCGTCAAGGCTGGAAACATGATGACTCACTATCATTTGCCAGTAATTTATGTTTTATCTATACTAATATTATAAAGCTGAAGAGTTTGTTTGTTTGTTTGTTTGCTTGTTTGTTTGAACGCGTTAATCTCAGGAACTACGGTCCGATTTGAAAAATTCTTTCAATGTTAGATAGCCCATTTATCGAGGAAGGCTATAGGCTATATATCATCACGCTATGACCAATAGGAGCAGAGTAAAAGTAATGTTTTATATGAAAGATAAAGTACGGTTTAAAAGTGAAATTAATGAATGTTTTTGGGATTCGAGAAATTAAATTCGAGTGTGACAATAACGCCTCCAAGAACTGATAAGTGTATTATGAGATAAAGGAGATAGGGAGTGTACCTGTGTATTGTGCACACACTTGGAGTCTATGAAGTCCCACACAGTTGGCTGGTTTCAATGAAACTGGTCGCTGTAGCCAAATATCAAGGAGGAAGTTTTTTTATCGGTTTCAAACATGTAATTCCTTAACGCTGTTTTTTAAAGCTACATTTAAGAAGTATGAAGTAAGAAGTTCGCAAAGAATTTTCCAGAACGTTTTTACCGAGCGGAAGGCAAAGGCATTCGTCCAATCAGCCGAGGTCAAGGCAATCATGATGATGCGCGTGACCCGCAACTCGGTCAACCATGTGTTCTCTATTCAAATTCAAACTGTCACAGTTATGTCATTATTATCTGTGGTCAATGCATTTTTATAAGATAATGGCGGGAAATTGACCTAGTTTGAAGATTATTCTTTTACATAAAATAAAATAGGTACCTATCTGTAGAGATATTAAATAAATTCAGGCACGCAAGGATTTATCACGATGTTAGAGCATTCATTATTATTATTTGTAACGCATTTATTGAGGGCATCCAAAGTTTCCAACCCGCACTTGGCATTGCGGACTAGGTTGGTGGACTCAAGGTCTAAACTCCCTTAATTTGGGAGGAGATAGATACTTGCCCAGAAGTGGGTCAGTAATGAAATAAACCCTAAAACCCTTTTCTTGCCCCATTACTGAAAACGGGACTCCCCCCCCCCCGGTTATGAGGGAAAATTTAGTCAAATATATTTATAAAAAAATATTATTAGAAGATAACATTGTTTTATTTAATTTGCTAAATTATTGTAACTGTATAATAAATGAAAATATTAACTTCTACGGAAGACAAACTCACTTCCTCAAATTATTTTAATATGTGACGTAAAAAACACCGTTCAACCACTTCTATATATTCGTCAATGAATAAATATTACCAATATTATAATATTTACGAACATGAAGGTCATCATACACTCATTCGGTACACATCCTGATATTGAAACCGGTCGCCATTTTTTATTATGCCTTTGGAAAAGGATCATAAGTTTTTATTACTCTTAGGATACGTGTATCACACAGGGCTCATCATGGCTTAGCCTTTCTTCCAAACTATGTTGGAGTCGGCTTCCAGTTTCACTGGATGCAGCTGAGTACTAGTGTTTTACATGAAGCGACTGCCTATCTAAACTCCACAACCCAGTTTCTTGGGTTATAACACGTGTTTCCCATAAGGCTGCTAACTGCTTTAAAATAGACTTGTACTCTGACTGCCTCCGTGGCGCAGTGGTTTAGGTCACCACGCCGATACCACTGCATCGGGAGGTCGTGGGTTCGATTCCCACACGGAGCAATTATTTGTGCGATCCACAAATAATTGTTTCGGGTCTGGTTGTGCTTTGTGTCCGTTGTTTGTATGTTTGTAAAAGTCCCCGCGACACAAGAGCAATTCTTAGTGCGAGAGTTGTCTTTTTTAAAAAACAAAAAACAAAACAAAAACTCTTACCCCTAGTTTTTGAGGTACATTTAGCAGTAGTTTTAAAAATCTATTTGAAGTGTATTTTTTACTCGCTGACCCGCGCAACTTCGCTTGCGTCACATAAGAGAGAATATTATAATGGGTCATAATTTTCCCCGTTTTTGTAACATTTTTTACTGGTAGTCTGCTCACTCATAAATGGACTATCTAGCACTGACTATCTAGATTTTTTTAAATCGGAATTTTAGTTCCTGAGATTATCGCATTCAAACAAACAAACAAACTTTAGCTTTATAATAATAGTATAGATAGGTACACTAAGTACTAAGTACCCATACTAAGTACATACTAGTCCTTATAAATATTATGTATTTATTCAAACATGTTGTTAAAACCTTTGTGCTGTCATGACAGTGTGACGTCATTGATATTGACTTTTTAATTAATGTTACCTTCGCTGGCTTATTGATTTACTTGACCGGGCCGCTAATTATGCCTTCTTTGGTAAAGTACTTATTATTGTGTCTATTTTAAGGTTATAGTAATTGTTCAAATAATTATCACTTGCTCTAACGGTGAAGGAATATTGTGATGAAATTTAGCATGGCCAAAAATTGTTAAGTACATCTTTTTTAGGGCATGCTAAGTCCTTCACCCGCACTTGGTCAGCGAGCTAGACTTAAGGACTAACCCTCCCTCGTTCAGAAGAAGATCCTTGCCCAGGTGTGGGACAGGGAAAAAAACTGTCAAATTAGTTATTTGTGTCAGAATATGAAATTAAAAGGAATAGGAAATATAATCGCAAAATAAACTAAGATGAGACGGCAAAATTTCCAAAAAAGTATCCATAGATTAAAAAAGTATTAGAAAAAAGTCACAAATAGTTGGGGCACAACACGGGAATCAAATTGGCGACACCAGCTGTTTATACATTGTAATATGTAGGCCATAACCCCGGTTATCGGTTAGTAAAACCTATTATAACATACATAGACGGTTGTATTAATAATAAAGTCCGACCTCTATGTTATGAAACCGCAAGCTATTGCTCATCGTTCCAATATAACAGTTTGCAATAACAATCATCTGTTTCAAAATATGCAGTTTCATATTACTCGGTAGACGAAGAAAAGCGTAAAATGTATTCTAAATAAGGTCACTTATGTCCTATTTATACTTAGGCGTATTGCTGACCAGTTAACACTGAAAGAAAATAGAAAAATCTGAAAATTTGCATAAGTTTATCTCTTTAGCTTACTGAAGAATTGTGTTATTTGCCTATTAGGTAAATCGCCTTAAATAAATAGACACAAAATAATGGAAATAGTTATGGAATAAAGCAATAGACAAAAGCCTGAAGAGTTTTAAATGATTAAGGTACATAATGTTTTGTTTTCGCTCAAGAGCACGTTAGTGCCATCTAGTGTGCAATAGCTAAACTACCAAGCGTCAAAGATAAACACCTTGGTATTTTTTAGGCACATCTTTTGCGGCACAACTAAAACTAAACGGAGACTTGTTTGCATGAGATTGAGAGCTAGTTTTATATTTTATAGCGTATGTATAGGTGTTAGATAACCTATCTGCTAAATAAAGTGACAACAACTGGATGAAAACAACTGACGCAATTTCATCAGATTCTGATATTTTTTCCAAAAGATTTTAAACATAGACCTACCCATTTTTTATTTTAATTATCTATAAATAATCATAACTCTGGCATTGCATGTTTAATATTTAATAGGATACGGGAATTAACGCGAACATAATAATAAATCAAGGTAAAATGCGTGTTCGCGTTAATTCCCGTATGCATATATTACCTCTATATATCTTTAACTAAATTAAATCTCGTCTTTCAGATGGGCTACGCACAGCTAGAACAGACGGGCCATGGTATTCACCTGAGGCAGTTTTCCAGAGCGTTTGTCTTCGAAGATGGTGTTGAGAACAAGACGACGAGGCTGGTGTACGTGTCTGTTGATGCTGCTATGATGGGACACGGCGTTAGAAAAGAGGTGCGTTGATTTTGAAAAATTATCTTCGTATTTTAATTGAGGAAAAGGTTTTGGGATTTGTATGAAAATTGGACCACAGAACAGATAAAATCTATATCTAGCTAGTACACATTAATTATTATCTACTTTGGGGTAAGGAATCGAACTTTTAATTTAAAAAAGGTAAGAAATCCCTTCAGAAGCCCAACGTACCTAGAGGAAAAATGCTAGGTTGCCGTAAGAATGGAAAGGCTCCAGTGCTCTCCACCTGCCGGTCACCTCATTGAAGCTCTACACGAAATCCATGGTCCTCTCACCACAAGTAAAGAAAAGAAAGAAAAAAAGAAGAAAGTTTATTTAGTAAAACAAGCACACAGACACACAAGAAAGATATAAAATAACAATGGAAAATATTTTAATAGTACAACACGATATAAAATGGTTGAGGATGTGTCTCACGGCTGTACCAAATAAGTAGAAATTAACCCTTTTCTCGTCCAGGTGATCAAACGTCTGCAGAAGCGTTACGGCGACATGTACAACGAACACAACGTGATCATCAGCGGCACTCACACGCACTCCACGCCCGGAGGCTTCCTCATGGACTTCCTCTTTGACCTCTCCATCCTCGGCTTCGTTAAAGAGACTTATGCTGCTTATATCATTGGTATTTATAAGGTAAAGCATCTTCTTGGCTGGTATTAATGATTAAATACATGAATGAGAATGATTTATTATGTATGCTGTTCACATAAAGTTACCTGCGAGATGACGCCTTAAATCTAGCAAGCTATTTATCGAAAGAAGCTCAATTTCAAAATTGAGAACTAAGCTGGCTAAACAGCTTAGTAGGTATTGTGGGTATTGATGATATTAACCATGGATATAACATGGATTAAAGGCTCAGGGTTGAATACGAACAGCATTTAAAAAAATAAATACCTATTACCTACCTTACCCAAATTGTCTGCTAGTAAGGACACAACCAGAAATATTGTTAAAACTATTTGGCGATTAAAAAGAGTGGCCAGGAGTTTCTTGCCAGCTCTTCCCATTGGCCCTACCTTCCGAACTGGCGGTAAATTTACTCTGTATCTACTACTACTACGACTATCATAAGTGTCAGCATTTGACCTATATGAATAAATGATTTGATTTTGAACCAGTTTTTAATTTACCTTATTAATTTATTTCAGAGTATCGTAATCGCGCACACTAAACTGACGGATGCTCGGGTAGTGTTCGGTGAGGCAGAATTACTGGACGCTAATATCAACAGGTCACCGACATCGTACCTTCGAAACCCGCCTGAAGAAAGAGCTAAGTAAGAGTTACTTATGATGACTAGGCACCTATATAAAGTGTAAATGGTGTTCATAAAAACAAACACAAATTGAAATAGAATAGAGAAAAGTAATCAATTTATAGAGGTAGAATCGACTTATATTAATGAATGCTAAATATTAAAGAAAATTTTAGTTGACGGCCTTCGTGGCGAAGTGATTAAGGTGGTCGTCACACCACTACCAGTAAGTTGTGGGTTCGATTTCCATATGGAAGAAATATTTGTGCGAACCACAAATAGTTGTTTCGCCTCTGGTTGGACTTTGTGTCCGATATTTGCATGTTTTCAAAAACCCCCGTGGCATAAGTGCTATTCTTAGTGCAAGAGTCATCTTTAGAAATAAAAAACCTATTCAAGAAATATGCGTGCGGATCGAAATTCTTTCAATAGTTATATACCAAAAGTTTTATAGCAAAAACTTTGCCAGCTCCTTGTAAACTAAAAAATAAGCCATTTTCAGGTACAAATACGACGTAGACAAGACCCTCTCACAGGTCCGCTTCATCACCCCCGAAGATAAGGTCCTGGGTGTGATCAACTGGTTCGCAGTACATCCCACCAGCATGAACAACACCAACCATCTGATCTCTTCAGATAATGTCGGATATGCTTCTATCTTGATGGAGAAGGCTCTAAATGGGAATGCTACGCTGCCGGGGAAGGTAATGAAACTCTATCTCGATTCTCTTCCACTATCGATTATCGACAATCTAACGCTTCTAGCGGGCTCCTTAGGAACAATTTTGGTAGTACATTTTAAATGTCAAACTCTCGACACTCGACATTGTAGAGAATTACGCTAATGAAAACCTTTTATTAATAACAATAAAGAAGGTGTGCCTGCATTGCTCCCTACAAGTCGAGCTCGAAGCAACACCATATAATCCTTTTCTGGAACCTTTTCGCCTCATTTCCAGGCTTAGCCTCTGCATAGGACCAAAACACTGAAATTTGAACTTGGCCGTTGACCTGGCTGTTGAATATTTTTTATACATAAGTGGTGAACCCACTTATGAAATATCTATACTAATATTTTAAAGCTGAAGAATTTGTTTGTTTGTTTGAACGCGCTAATCTCAGAAACTACTGGTCCGATTTGAAAAATTTTTTCAGTGTTAGATAGTCCATTTATCGAGAAAGGCTATATATCATCACGCTACGTCCATTAGGAGAAGAGTAGCAATGAAAAATGTTACAAAAATGGGGAAAATTTTGACCCATTTTCTCTTATGTGACGCAAGCGAAATTGCGCGGGTCAGCTAGTAATATAATACATAATAATAGACTAAGGAACCTTAGAGCTGTCTCAACTTTGTCTAAAGATTTTATTACTTTAAGAGACAAACAAGTAGCTCCAACGAGGCTTGTTTGTTGGTCACTGGAACTGTCGACCGGAATGTAGCCAGAGTTGCTTGACCATTTATTTATTGTGTACTCAACCAATTTCAAAATTTCCAGGGCACTATCGTCTGTGCCTTCGCGTCCACGAACCTGGGCGACGTGTCCCCAAACACTCGGGGACCTCACTGTGAGTTCTCCGGGAAGGTCTGTGACCAGGAGAAGCTGCTGTGCAAGCGACCTAAGGAGAGGTGCTTCGCGTCAGGACCGGGGAGGGACATGTTTGATAGCACCAGGATTATTGCTACCAAGATGTTCCAGACTGCTATGGTATGTTTATTATGGAATTTAATACGGGAATTAGCCCAAACACGCATTTTTACGACAGCGCCGTAGATCGCACAAATAATTTTGTGGGAATCGAACCCGCGACCTTCCGACGCAGTGGCATCGGCGTGGCGACCCAAACCACTGCACCACGAATGCCGCAACATTGGCTGATAAAAAGTATTATGGTCATAATTCTATGTCGAGGTTTTGAGTTCTAACTTGAGATGAGCTTTTATATGAAAGCAAAAAAAAGATGTCTTGCATAATCGCAAGTTATGAAACTTGCCGTACTCTTTATTTATAGATCGAGAACCATGCTACTGGAAGTCCAATTAATATTACCTATTAATATTTAATTTTCTATTTGGTAAGTTATGTAAATATTTTATATACTATGTTGTCGTCCGTTATGTTTCCAGAAAGTTCTAAACGAGCCTGGAGAAGACCTCACTGGTCCTATCGGTATCGTGCACCAGTACGTCAAGATGCCTGACCAAGTAGTTTCACCCTACGATCCTGTAACTGAGACATTTAATGCCGTAAGTAATTATTCCACTGCTAGTAATCGGTCAAGATAGTTTTACTAGCAACTTTTGCGTTTGCATTGTGGGGAGTGACCACTCTCTCCCGCGCTCATAGCTATATGGGCGGAATAGATCAGTAAGTAAAGCAACACATAACGTAGGCATTCTATACATGTGACTTGTTAATTAATGGTGTATTGAGCATTTTCGAAGGGCACATTTAAAGACGGTCTCGATTGTTATAAATTACGAAAGCATTCAGCAATAAGGCTGTGAAGAACATTCACACAGGTTGACGACGAACTTTTGCGTGGTTTATGCTTGGAGAAACATTTTACTATATTTATAGATTATTATTAATTCATAACAGCGCGGAAAGTAACATAGGTCCTTACCTATCTAATTTATCATTTCAATATGTATTTTTCAGAGCGCCAAAGTCCGCGGTTGCCTGCCAGCCATGGGCTACAGTTTCGCAGCAGGCACGACGGACGGTCCCGGCGCCTTCGACTTCAAGCAAGGCACCACGACGTCCAACCCGCTGTGGAACGCCGTCAGGGACTTCATCGCAGAACCCACGCAAGATGATGTGGACTGTCAGGCGCCGAAGCCCATCCTACTGGCTACTGGAAGAGTAAGTATTAACTTAATATTCTGGTTTTGGCTTTGGTAGGTTTATTGGGGAATCTATTTACGTTTAATACTTATTACACCTGCATGACCAAATGGTGTGGTTTAATGTTAAAAGTACAAGAATCTCATTTAAACTTAATTTTTTAATGATATGATAGTCAATGTATTTTTTTAAATCCAAAAATAAGTCAGTCAAAGGTCTATGAAATTAGTTTCACTTTTAGTAGACCATGCCTGCTCCGATCACGGTGTCGAGGTTTCGATTCACCCTAAAAAATGTCATCCACAAGTAATCGCTTTGAATTTTATTTAAGCTTAGCTGTTTGTAAACTCCTTAATACACTAGATTCCCTAATTCCTTGTGCGAGAGTTCATGCTATTATTTTCCTCTTTTAGGCCAGGTTCCCTTACGAATGGCAGCCCAAGATCGTGTCGTGTTCAGTAGCTCGGCTTGGAGGTCTGTTCCTAGCGGCTGTTCCGGGCGAGTTCACCACCATGTCCGGGAGACGATTGAGGAACATTATCAGCAAGACTGCTCCAGAAGCCAAGAAAGTCGTCATCGCTGGACTGTCGAATATTTATTCTGATTATGTTGCTACTTTTGAAGAGTATCAAGTAAGGTTTCAATGTATAAGAGGTTAGGTTAGGTTAGTTAGTTATAAATATTTTGAAAATAAATGAGCAGTTAACTTAATGCACATAAATAAAAATCAATGATAGAAATGTATGTATGCGCATAACTTAAAAACACTGCAGCAAGTTGAATGATTTTGTATGTGTTTGTAATTGTCAAGACAAAGTTTGTATCGTTTCCACGTGATTCAAATACCCATGGTAATGGGATTAACGTACCATAACTATACCCGGACGAAGTCGGGCCGCGTCGCTAGTATTTAGTTACCCTGTTGGCTAATAAAACCTTCTGGTTCCGCAAATAATGAGAGGGTAGTCCCAAAAATGTATACCAATTTTGGCATTCATTTGTTTTTTAGAAACATTTTGCGTTCCTATATAAATGGTAATTGCGTGTCACTCAGTCGTTGCGTAGAAAATATCTGCTTGGAACTATTCTCTGTAATTAACTTACTTATAAATGATGTTGCTTGTCCACAGGCTCAAAGGTACGAAGCAGCATCAACGATCTACGGTCCGCATACACTTGAGATTTACTTGAACAAGTATGTGGAACTCACTAATGCCTTGGTTTCGGTAAGTACATCTGAAAATATCCCTGTTTACTGAAAAATAGCTGAAAGTTGGCCTGGATACAAGATTTTGGAATTAAATACAATATGGAGGAGATTGCAAGCCGGTTTACATACGTCTCTAACCAAATACTAAGAAGATTTTTTTTTCTTATCTTAATAAACCTACTATATTTTTAGAGTTCCGTGCCCAAAGAGTAAAACGGGACCCTATTACTTAGACCTCGCTGTCCGTCTGTCTGTCACCGGACTGTATCTTCTAAACTGTCATAGTAAGACAGTAGACATCGTTTAGCTAGTTATAACATTTCCAATTCAAAATGAAATAATCTAGCATCAAAATAGGCTGTAAGTTTCTCAAAAAAATGGTCTACTAACCGTTTTCAACTGTTTCCACAGAGTTGTGCAGTAGAATCAGGTCCAGAGCCACCAGATCTAAGTCACCAGCTGATTTCTCTGGTTCCGCCGGTGTTGTGGGACTCTGCGCACTGGGGTCACGAGTTCGGTGACTGTCTGCAGCAACCGCAGAAACATTACAGCTATGGAGATGTTGTTACTGCTAATTTTGTATGTATAACTTGATTTTACGTACAAAATACGAACTAAATGTTCAAAACATTTAATTCGTATTTACTTTAACTAAGAAGCAGATAGCATGGCCATCTGGTCGCCTTCGTTGGACCACAACAGATAGATGATATCAAGATGTTTTAAGGATAAAAGATAGGCCTTTATTCAGTAGTTGTAAAAATTATTATGATTTTGTTTTTTATTTATTTCCTATAGATGACAGCAATAAATATTATATAATATTTAAACCTGTACTTATGGAATGCAATATATTTTTTTCGGCACCGTATCCTGGACATGGTTGGTCAAACCGTAATTGAGAAAAAATGCTGTGACTGCCCATAATCTCTAGATATATTTTTTTCTTAACTGGTGAATTATACATGCAACATTCTTCTTTATGTGGCAGGTGTCTGGTCACCCTCGCAACAGCATCCGCCATAATCGCTGGTACGCGGTGGTGGAACGTCTGGAGTCTGAGGAAGATGACGCCTGGACCGTTGTAGCCACTGACGCTGATTGGGAGACCAAGTAAGTGATGAGATATACTTGTGGTACTTGGTAATAAGCCCAGCTTACTTGACGTGAACTGATCTTTGTGCAAAGAAAGCTGGTTTGGTTGTCCAGGGCACATAGGCGAGTAGCTACATCGAGAAAATTCTATCAGACTGGGCTGCGTTGTAACGTTTAATTGCATTCAAGATGTGTCAATCCTAAGAATTTAACTCGATACCTAGTTAAGAGCTTTTTAGTGTTAAATGTAAAGATTAGATCTTTATTCTAGTTAAATTTTATATCTCACCTGCTGTAGATTTTATTTGGGCTTTGTTAATAACCTTCTAAATAAAGTTGAACTGAGACTAAGAGGTTTCCTATCACATATACAAAGAGATTGTCTAATTTATAAAATTCTCGCGTCACAGTTTTCGTTACCGTACTCCTCCGAAACGGCTTGACCGATTCTCATGAAATTTTGTGAGTATATTGAGTAGGACTGAGAATCGGCCAACATCTATTTTTCATACACCTAAGTGACACATTTTTTTGTTATATTGCAAAACGACGTTTGCCGGGTCAGCTAGTTTTTTTATAAATATTTCTTTTTATTTTAGGTTCATCTGGATCCGCGATTCAAAAGTGATGGGCACGAGTCACGTGGAGATCGAGTGGGAGATCCCAGTAGGTACTCCTAAGGGCACGTACAGGATCCATCACTTTGGCAACTACAAGTACGTGCTGGGAGGCATCTATCCTTACCATGGGTTCACTGACAGCTTCCAAGTGTCGTAGGAGTTTGGACTTTAAGGCAAGGAAGTAAGGCTGGTTTTTGAAAAACTTGGATACGTCAGGATTTTGTTTTTCTTAGATCAGCAAAAGTGTGTGTGAATTTATGAACATTTCAGGATACCATAATATAGTTTTTTTGTACCAAAAGGTGGACTTTTTGCGAGATATAATTGTTTGGATTGGCTAAAGATGTTGTTTGATAATGTGTTTGTGCAGTGTATTTTGTGCAAAGACAATGATATTCAGTGAAGTTTTAGAGTTTCGGCTAGTGAATAGACTAAAGTTTTATAGATGATTTTGTGGACTTAACGATTTACGACAAGAAAAGTTTGTTTCTATTTGTAATATAAAAGGTATATGCAGCTGGGCTGTGCTAGCAATATTATTTTTATTGTTAATTATACATATATTTGGTGGCAAAGCTTTAGTATTATATTTATGTAAATAATTATAGATTTTAATATAAAGCCAGCATAGTTTTAAGTTTATATAATGCAATAATTTCTAAGTGATTATAGAGGTAAAGAAATTAATTCTTTTACATACAGGATTCAGGATTGAATCTTACAGGATTGGTTCTATCAAACTTTTAAATGTGTTTCAGTGCTGAAAATTTTAATAAAATTCTGCCATCTTCTGTAAAAGTGAAAATAATACTTTTGCACTTAGTATTAAGACTGCCATTCATATATTATTATATTCGGCCATATATTTATATTTTATTATTAATAATGTGCAATAAGCAGATAAATAAAAGGCACAAAATCCTCTGTCGGTAAGCAAAAAAATTTTACGGTGAAGGACGATTTTCTCGATGTTTTTTATGTGCAATATTTTGTAATTTTTGCTTTTATTTATAAAGTTATACTGTACGTATTTATAGTTCTGTATAACTAATTTGTATCAAGGTTTTTGAATACCAGTTCAGAATTTCAGTATGTTTACTACTAAATTAAGGGTCAATTCGCAACAAGACGAGACGTTGCGCGCACTTTTAGAGGCGATTCAAATGACTATTTTCTATACGAAAAGATACACATTGCGTCGTTCACAGAGTAACGCTGCAACGCAGGCGTATTCTGCAGACTCACAACGAACTTCTAATATTACATCTTTTCGTTTAGAAATAAAAGCTATAATTTGAATCACTCTTTAAAAGTGTGCGTTGCGTCCTGAGCTGACTCTAAACTCCCCTATTTTTTAATTCAGATCTCCTTACTGAAATGATTAAAGTAGGGGGACTTATTCAGTAAATACTGTAACCTATCTTAAATTACAAATACGTATTAAGTATAACCTTTGCCAATTTATTATTTTTAGGCTTAAGTAGTAACTATCTTTAAAACCAAAGTGAAATTATTAGAATTACTTATGTAGTTGTAATAAATATCCTATTTCGGAATATAGCTAGTCGTTTCTATGCTTATGACACGTTTATGCCAACGAACTACGTTCAAATGAAAGTAAAGCGAATTGCGATGTATCGGAACGCGTTTTGCTTTTTTTTTTCCTTTACTGTTCCACTGCAGGACAAGGGTCTCCTCTCAAACGAGGGGGAGGGATTACGCCTAGAGTCCACCACGCTGGCCAAGTGCGGGTTGGGAATTTTGCATGCCCTCAATGAAAGTATTAAGCAATTTTTTAGGGAAGCAAAGTTTCGTCGCGAAGTATTTCTTCACCGTTAAAGCAAGTGACAATTATTTCTAATACACACAGAATTTCGAAAGGTCAATGGTGTGTTCCTCGGGTTCGAACCTGCAACCACTTGCGTGGGAGGTGCCAACTTAAACTGCTTTAGATATATCGTTACGATTGCTGGGCAAAAACGTAAACTTTGGTGTAAAAGTGCCATTATAGTAAATAAGGTATACTTTTCTGTATACATAATAATGATTAATAACTACATTATTACAGTGTTAATAATCATACTTGCTTACATATTATTATAGAACAGTGTGCCTTGAAACGTGGGTCCTATTTGTATGTATTTTGCCATGTAACTTGGTTAATTCTTGATTGTAGTAAAAATATCTTTGTGGCTATATTTTGTAATATTAGTTAACTCCAGTAAGATATTTATATGGCAGTCATATAATGAAATTACAAAGAAATAAATGTATTAATATAAGTAGTTATTTTATTTAACTCCCAAACTACAGGTAATGACTGTCAAAGATCTTAGAAAATGATAGCTGGAACCCGCAATTTAACGTGCCTTTCGAAACACGGAGGAATTTAGTGTGTATTATATGGTCATCCATCAATAGCCTACCCTCAGCAAGCGTAGCTTAACCAGAGAGACCAAACCGCGCCACGAGCTTCGATAAAAATGAATTACCAACATGTATGTATGACATAACTTTTGTACAACTAAACTAAATTGGATAATTATTTTTTAATATGTTTGTAACTGTCGGGACAAGGTTTGTATGGGATCGATGGGATCAAAATTCCCACGGGAATGGAATCTGCAAGATAAATTTATACTATACCCGGACGTGTATAGTATAATACCCGGACGAAGTCGGGGAAGTCCACTAGTGTGTTATAAATAAAAACCTACACTGTCATCACCTGGGTGATATTTGTTAATCAATTAATCGTACATAATTAATCGAACAAGATAATTCTTTACTGTTGGTGAGATAGAACTGATAATGGTGGCGTTTTTATATCGAATCTGGATTAATTGCCGAGGTTGTGGCTTAAGAGAATAGGTTAAATAGTTTTATATCTAATAGGTTACAAAAAACGTCCTTAGTGCCTTCACGCATTAAGTGAAACCGTAAACTAGCTTATTTTGGCAACCGCGGATTGCGTCCTTGTCGCTTTTTGGAAGCTAGATACAGCGACTAGCATCGCACACTTGAAAAAGTCATGAAAACGCGCGCGGCTCAAAGCAGGTGGTCGCTGAAACTCGATGCACACGCTAAAACGCGCGCCTCTGCCGCCGCGATTAAACTGAACGGGCGGTCGTTAAAACGCGATGCAACCGCGCGGCGGTCGCGAAATCGCCGGTCATCGATGCTAAAAGAGACCAGTTTTGCAGCCTCCCTTAGGGATCCAGATCGTGCGGCTAACTAATTCCTTCACGATATTATAGAGGCGCGCGCATTACGGCCAGCCGTTGGCTTCCACGTATTGGCCGCACTACGAGCAACATGAACATCGTGATTAAACTTGCTGCCAACGAAATGCACGTTTGTATGAAATACGTTCAGTGCACGCGGACTTGTCGCTGTGGCCAGCGGCCTAATGCGCGGGGACACTTATCGTTACGATACACTTATTACTATGTCTTCTTTGCGTCTTGACTGACTAGACTACTTAGTAAGAAATAAAGGCCCAAACCGACAAACTGCACATGCTACTAGAGACTGGAGGACGTGACTTAAATTTTTCTCCATGCAGGGTTCTCCATCTAGGGTTCAATTTCCGAGTCAGGCATAAAGTGCTAAGTGCTGGTCTTTTTAATAAATATTAAAATATTCATCTAAAGATACTCGGAGTTTAGTAACATGCCCGGTTAATGGTTGTATTTACATATATGACTGACATTGTTAATGGCGAAACCTATAAGTATGTATGTATTAATTAGCGAAAGTTATGATACATAATGAACATCTTTTATGTGTTTAGGTAAGTATTTAAGAAAGTAAAGGATTAGCAACGAATTCTCAGCGATACTTCATCATGTAATCTTCTATTATCTTGTACAGATTACCGCTTTATCAGATAACAGCAGTTTATCTAAAACTTTGTTAATTATATTCTTAATTAAAACTTATAAACTAATGTTTATTCTCATGTGCACGTGCTGTATTTATGAATAATTAGTTCGAGGGGGTTTGATTCCCAAGAAGAAACCTGTATAAATAGTTATCTATACAGGTATCTTGATCGAATTGTATATTATATCATCTGAATCTTTGACTGCCTCCGTGGCGCAGTGTTTTAGGTCACCACGCGGCAAGCGTTGCGTCAGGAGGTCGTGGGTTCGATTCCCACACGGGACAATTATTTCTGCGATACACAAATAACTGTTTCGGGTCTGGTTGTACTTTGTGTCCGTTGCTTGGTTGTTTGTAAAAGTCCCCGCGACACAAGATCAATTCTTAGTGCGGGAGTTGTCTTTTCTAGAGAAATCTTGCTTTTTGGCTAAATTAAGACTGTGATGATCTATCCGACCGATTCCAGTATGGCGATCAGTTTGATAGTTTATATGACTGGATAACTGTAGCCGTGGTATTCACAAATTCTGTAAATTTGTCTGAAATAAATAATAATTATTATATTATTAATTATTAAATGGACGTTACCGGTGATAATTAGGCACTAAAGTAGGATAAATACACGAAAGTATAATAGTTTTGTTGCGAACGACAACCACAAAGAGCGAAAATTTACCAAAACATTAATAAAAACATTAACAACTTTCTCACGTTTTTATTTTTGCGTTTGTTTTTCCTTGACCATCCAAAATGACTATGATTTTTGCCTTAATCCTTCAGATCACCTCGCCAAAATGTAAAATTATCGACAAATTGAAATATTTTCGATAATATTATTGAACTGATAATGGTTTTATCGGATTAAAGTGATCGATTAATTAACATTGAATTATATTTTTCTTCTTTAGTACTTAGAGTTCGCATGGAATGGTGTGTGTTACTGAAAATTGTTCTAACTAGAAATATTATTTATATAGTGATTGCTTTCAGGATCGGCTGTGTAAGTATTTTAACTTCTAATTTCTGTTTATTCAGAACCAATAATGTAAGAAAAATTAAGTTCTATCAGTATATGTATTTATTTTCTTGTTTGTCTCGTTGGTTTAGTTGCCATACGATTAGAGATTGGGCTGGGTTTGACTCCCGGATCATTGAAACTGTGGCGTTTTGTACAGTATGGAATTGTTACAAACTTGGAGTTTAACAGTATTCAGCTTTACAGTTGGAAAGCAAATAATATAGGTATATATTAGCTTTGCCTTTGTTCCAAACTGTGTTGGAGTCGGCTTCCAGTCTCACCGGATACAGCTGGGTACCAGTGTTTTACATGGAGCGACTGCCTATCTGACCTCCACAACCCAGTTACCTGGGATATAACCCAATACCCTTCGGTAAGACTGGTTGTCAGACTTTCAAGCTTCTGACTACTGTTAACGACTGTCAAAGATCATCGAAAATGACAGCCGGGACCCACAATTTAACGTGCCTTCCGAAACACGGAGGAACTCGATATGTATAAGATGGTCACCCATCCACAGATCAACCTCGGTAAGCGTAGCTTAACCTTAGAGATCGATCGGCGTGGCTGTAGTTAACTAAGCCACGAGCTCCTCGGGAAAGCAAATAATATAATAAAGAAATATTATTGAAGTACTTTCTGGATACAAAGATTTCTATTCCTTAATGAATCAAGTTAGTTAATTTATTTTTTCTCAGACAAAATGTTGTTTCTGAAAGGGCTAATCCCTGCCTGATTAGGATACCCTTTCAGCGATCTATCATGCTCTTTAAGGGACTAACTAGTTTTTCTGACCATTTTCTAGCTGATATTTAATAGATATTAGTAAATAGATGACTAATGTACCGTAATAAAAATCGTTAGATTAGCTACCTAAGATTTATATGAATCTAGTTTTACGTCTTCCAAGATTAGATTATAAGCCACTGTCCTAATCTTTGGATTAGAATTCTAATAATACTTACTATTCAGTAGGTTTCTGCTATTAGGAGCACACGAATACCTATATCTTTATAGCATCTACAGGCCCATGGTCTAGGAAGTATGGTAAATGCAATTTTTTTCCAAGTATGGTTAATGCGAATAGTTAGGTAACTAAAACTTAGGATATCTAAGTTGGCCAATAGGGTAGTTGACTACCAGTCAAATCTATATAAAACTATTCTGAAAATACTGAGCGTAGAAAGATGGCATTTGAGCACGAAGATAATTTCTGAAAATTCAACCCCGTAGGAGCTGAAAAGCCACGGATAGAAAGTTATTTGTAAAAAAAAAATGTACTCGTAAAGGGTTCATCTAAAATTCTGATGCTTCGTCAATTTTTCACGTAAATAACATTAAAATTATAACGGTAACGGAAGAGTTTTACATAATATATGTATATTGATAGATTTCTAGAAAACTTTCTACACACTATGTCAAACACAAGAATGGAACATATTTCAATCACTGCCAAACTTGTTTATTGATCGATGAATCTTGATAACAACTTATTTGCTTTCACCTGATTAGAAGATAACAATACTACGGGATATTAGGACCTCACATGGATAATATGTATTAGTTTAGATAACCCAGAGGTAATGCTTGCTAGTTTAAAAGTTGCTGTTAAATTGTGATGTTGATCGTAATCTGACAATTAAGTAACAAGTAAGTTAATTAAAGGCTAGTTTTAAAGTTTATAAATAACTGTCAGATAATTATATCTGCAGGATATAGTGCCAACAAATGAATGAAAACATTGTGGTAAACTATCTGACAGATATTTTTGAGGGGGTGAAACCGGTCCTCAGTTACATAATACAGTTTTTCCGGAGTTCTTCGTCCTACCATAAAATGTAGATATGTTTTGCTTTTCGTTCGTACTTTTGCTGGTGACCAACTAAGGCAATGCTGTACCAAAATTCTGAAATACACATAAATAAGTATACACATTACAGTGTCACATTTTTAATGGTAATTTTTGTTATGAAAACATCAATTAAATTATTTTTAAAAACCGAAACCAGTGCGTGTTCAAACACTGGTTTAAAATAAATATAATCTAAATCACACTGGCCGATTTGTTTGACTTTAAATAAATCATACGCTAGGTTAGAATTTAAGAGTACAATTCGACATAAGCTTAAATTAAACACGATCGGAATCGAATACTAGTTTCGGTAGTAAGCCAGCAGGTCTTTACTCGGATTGCACGTAGTCTTCTCAAAAGTAATTAATCACTTTACTTGCAGATAAAATGGCGATCACTCTCGTAGGTAAAATAGTGATCACGGTGCTGACGCTGGCCGTGGCAGCAGGACTGACCACCGTCATCGTGTTTGTGGTCAACGACGCGAACGAACATGATAGTCCTCCAGACGACTCCGGCTCTAGTACCACTGCTGGCCCTATTCTCAATCCAGGGTATCAGGTCGGAGTTGGTATCGCTGATATCACGGGGCCGTGTGTGGAGATTGCTTTTGTAAGTAGACTTTTATGCTGTTCTGGTTCAATTCAACGTGTGTGTCAGATATTATTAATATAGGTACTAAACATTGATATTTGATAGCACTTTCAGTATTGCGCGTAGTATTCATATTATGTCACAAAGGACTCATTAAAAAAAAGTGTATCTAAATTTGGAATAGCAGTCCAATTCTCTTCTTTGGACATCATCATGCTTCTATTTTACGCTAAAATTACCATTTACACACATGATACTGTGTGTAAATAGTTTTTTTTACCATTACTCATTCAGCATTGTTTTTTACTACTTACTGCGACTAGTGTTCCAGTTTAATTGATTTCGTTTTATTTATTTTAAATTGAAAGCAACCACAGGTTCAACAATCGTCTGCTATTTTCAAAAATATTAACCTAAATTCCAATAATTATTCCTTCTTTTTTGTTTTCAGATGGGTTACGCAGAAGTAAGTCAGACTGGCACGGGTATCCACACGCGTCAGTTCGCGCGCTCCTTCATTTTCGTGCAGGGAGACACCAGGGTCGTGCTTGTTACTGCAGACTTGCAGTCTGTCGGCATCGCTGTCAGGCGAGAGGTGAGTTGGAACTGCTTCGGGAGCAGAAGATAGGGGAAGCCTTAGCAGCAGGCCTTGAGCGCAATTATATTTCTATGTATTTGACTTAAACTTGTTTAAAAAGGGGAGTGGCTTCTTCCTTAAAGGCATTTAACAATGTTTTTCTATAATAAGATTAAGAATATGATAAATATTGCTACATACTCACACATTTATTTATTTGGAAGTCTTAATATTTTAATATTAGAGCAATTCAACAAATTTTCAAACTCAATAAGAGTTAAACTTAAAATCTTATTTATAAAATTTCCATGTCACAATGTTAGTTACCGTACTCCTCCGAAACAGCTTGACCGGTTCTAATGAAATTTTGTGAGCATATTGAATAGATCTATCTTACACTACAGTAGCTGCCTTATATTGACCAGTTGTTATTTTCGTTTTTTCTTTCGTAGGTGGTAAAGAATCTTCAACTAAAATACGGTCAGATGTACAACCTACGCAACGTGATCATCACTGGCACGCACACACACAGCACTCCTGGTGGATACCTGGTGGACTTCCTCTTGGATGTCAGCATACTTGGCTTCTCCAGCGAGAGCTTTAATGCCTACGTCCAGGGTATAACCAGGGTGAGTTTGTCATTAATAATCTACACTAATATTATAAAACTGAAGAGTTTTGTTTGTTTGTTTGTTTGAACGCGCTAATCTCAGGAACTACTGGTCCGATTTGAAAATTTTTTTCAGTGTTAGATAGTTCATTTATCGAGGAAGGCTATATGCTATATATCATCACACTACGACCAAAAGGTGTAAAGTAAAAAATGTTGCAAAAACGGGGAAAAAATTATCTAATGTGACGCAAGCGAAGTTGCGCGGGTCAGCTAGTAAAGAAAGAGAGGAAGACGTGGCTTTTTTTTCCTTTTGTTTTGTATATGACATCGTGATGCAACCTTGCATGCCTGAAAGTTTTTTAGAACAGTTTTTAAAGGTATACAAAGTCCCCAACCCGCAATTGGCCAGCGTAGTGCACTCAAGGCCTAAGCCCTCCCTCATTACGGATGGAGAACCTTGCCTAGGAGTGGGCCATTAATGGGTTTAAATTTATTTTAGTGTATGACTAGTTAGTACCAGATTGTCAAAGGGACGGCAAATAATTTCGTTTTATAGATTAAAGGTATGATATATCACTAATGGTGTAATGACCATGTGGTCTGTGACTTTGCCATGGGAACCAACTCCATATTTTCTACATTTTTTTTTTCAAGACCTATCTGATTTGTCTTGTTATTTCTTGCAGAGTATAGAACGCGCTCACGAAAACATCGTACCCGCCCGCTTGTTCTACGGTCAGACGAAGGTCACAAACGCGCACATGAATAGATCTCCATACTCTTATGAGTACAACCCTCAGACTGAGAGAGATCGGTAAGTTAAAAAAATTAAAACATCATTTGTTAAGATTAGCTACAGAATTCAACGAAAGTCGTGATAATATATCAATATTGTTCCTTCGAGGCACTTTTATCAACTTGATTAATGTAGAATTTTGAGGAAATGCTAAGTCCCAACCTGGACTTAGCCAGCGTTGTGTACTCGAGGGTCTTGAGGCCTAATCCCTCCCTAGTTTAAACTAGACCCCTGCCAAGGAATGGGTCAATCATGGGTCAAAAAAAACATTATATTCGCTCGTAGTTATGAAAGTATCTGATTCTTACATTTATACTAAGATACCTATATGCATCCACTAAACAATCTACTGTCTTCGCATTTCCAAAAACACCAATAATAAAGCCTTACGGTCTTCTCACTCCAGTTACGACGCCAACACTGATGACATGCTGACTCAAGTGCGTATAGTGAAGGAAGACGGCAGTCTCCACGGCGTCATGTCATGGTACGCCATACACACTACCACCATGAACATGACGAATCAGCTCGTGTCATCTGACAACCTTGGATACGCCGCGATAAGGATGGAACAGGAGCTTAACCCTGGAACTTTGGCTGGGAAGGTAAGGTTGCTTTTTGAAAACTTGAGTTGTGGAATATTCCGTAAAAACTTAACGTAGCTCGATTCTCTACCATTAACGACTACTGACAACCAGCTAGCTATCGAGAAATGTTGGTCAGCGCCTCTAACGGGCGTCGTAGGAACTACATATTTTGACAGTACATTTAAAATGTCAATTTTTGGAAACTCGGCAGTACCGACTGTAGATATATCGCGCTACTGAGCGTTTACAGGTTAATAGATAGTTACTTTAGTTTGGTCTGAAATAATAATATGTAAAAAACTGTAAAATTTAAAATTCCATATATTTTAAGTGGTTTATAACAGTAAAATAATCATTAAAAACAAAAGTCTATAAAACATATAACCTCCTCCTTTACATTCGAATAAAAATAACTTGCACTCACACACAAAATAACACGCAATTTTAAAATAAAAAATTGTAAAAACGTATTTTTGAAATATTTGCAGCCTAAGATCGTAGCAGGATTCTTCTCCTCCAACCTGGGTGACGTGTCTCCGAACACTCGTGGAGCTCGCTGCGAGTTTAGTGGCAGAGAATGTGACAATCACTTCAAGTTGTGCGGCTTCCAAGAGCGGTGCTTCTCCCAGGGTCCTGGTGAAGACATGTTTGAGAGCGTCAAGATCATTGGCAACATGGTGTTCGAGGGAGCTTGGGTAAGACATTAAGATAAATACTAATTTATGTTAAAAGCCTGCCTACGATCAACATACATCTCAAAGGTGACTGACTGAAGTAGTGATCTATCAACGCACAGCATAAATTACTGGACGGATCTGACTGAAATTTGGCATGCAGCAAGATGTGATGACGCAGGTATCCGCTATTGCTCTATATGAGACGATAGACTTGACAGCAAACCTTTCTGTTGTTTTGTCAGTTTTTCTAATGAAAGAAGACACGTAATGAAAAGATTAGACTTTTCACAAACTGGTGGTCCTTATTGATTCAGCTATTTACTATGACTATCGTAACTATCAACAGTATTACTCCACGATTGTGACCTTTATAGCAGGAAAACCAGTTGGTTTCAAAGAAGCTCTAGTACCTCTTCAAAAATTCAGTCTCACATACATGGAAAACTTTAAAAATCATTGTTTTGTAATTCCCAGCAAGTGCTAAACTCCCCGGGCGAGGAGCTGACAGGTCGGTTGGCAGTGCTCCATGAGTTCGTCAACATGCCTGAAGAAGAAGTCTCCAAGTACGACCCGGTCACAAGGACATTTAATGATGTAAGTCATTTAATTGACTCATGCCCGGTTTCTGAGGCATATTAAGCGGTAGTTTATCTATTCAAATAGTCCTGTTGTCAGCTGAAACGCGAATAGATTAAACTACCGCTAAATGCACTTCAGAAACTGGCGGTCAGTCAGTAGTCTTATAGAGGATTTATGCGAGTGAATTCTTCTACTTCTACTTATCGCTGAATAATTACGCAAACGTAGACTTTAGGGAATTTCCTTAAATTTCATATTTCTAACTACATAAGTTGATGCGTATAATTTCGCTACTCAAAGCTATCCATAAAAATATGTATATTGTAAGTGTTTCCTACACTCTATGTTATCGGTATATTGTCCCGAACCTTTGTGGTAGATATTTTTTTGTAACTTTCTATTATTTTTCAGACTGAACAAGTTCACGGCTGTGTCGCGTCAATGGGCTACAGTTTTGCATCTGGAACTATCGATGGCGCTAACACATTGAATATTACTCAGGTATACACACATGATTGTAGCTAAATATTAATATTATGTCGGGGAAAAAGTCATTTAGCATTAAAGTATGTATGAACTTGTAATAAAATCTTTTCTCTACACGAAAAAGCTCGATATTTGGGTACCTCACGAGCTCACTGAAAGAAACCTAATGAACCGTGTACTCATTTGTGATTCTTGAAGCCAAAGAGATTTTATCACAAGTTCATACATACTATAATGCGAAAAGACTTTTTGCCCGACCTAATAATAATAAAAAAATGATGTATATTTCCAGTTGTCCTCTCTAGCACTCTCCGGGTAACTGGGAATTTTCTTCACAATTGTCACCCGGGTGACTAATTTTCTTAGTTGTCCTCTTTCCAATTCGTGCCAAAGGGGACACAAATGAAAATGTAGTCACATTATGTTGTAACAGTTTGAGTAGTTTCTTACCGCCTTGAATGCATAGTGGTATTTGAGCTAGGCGGCCGGCTTTTATCTACTAAGGTAACAGTCGTTAAGCCATGTCAAAGGCCATGGGGCGGCTTGAACAATTTTGACACTAGGTAGTAGGTTGACCACTAACCATACGATAAGAAGAAGAAGATTTTTTTTATCACGATGCTCATATGTCTTCTCCCCTCAGGGTACTATCGAAGGCAACCCACTGTTGGACATGGTGAGTGGAGTAATAGCAGGGCCAACAGATGAAGACATCGATTGCCATGCGCCTAAACCTATCCTACTGGCTACCGGACGGGTAAGTTGCAATTGACTTGTACATTTAATGTGTTATGTTCTTAACGATTCTATGAAAGAAATAAACAATAAACTAATTAATGGATATAATAAAAATCAATAAAGTTTGTCTTTCTTGATGCTCACACAATCTACGTTGCATACTGATTAATTTTGCAATTCTGATTTTACTTTACAGACTGTTTGTAACCCCGTGGTACAAGATAAATTCATAATAAACATTTTTTTGTTTACACGATTTAAACTTTACAAACAAAAGTAGAATAGTACATAATTTTACTAAAGTAAAAATAAACACTTTTGATTTTAATATTACCTCCTCAGGCAAACTTCCCTCTCCCGTGGCACCCCAGCATAGTGTCAGTATCCCTCATCTGGCTCGGAGACCTGGTGATCCTGGGCGTGCCAGGAGAAGCCACCACCATGGCCGGCCGCCGCATGAAGGATGTGGTCGGTAGTGTGATGGAGCGCAACGGGTTCGAACCCAGGGTCGTGGTCTCGGGTCTCACTAATGAATACATACATTATGTGTCTACTTATGAAGAGTATCAGGTAAGAAATAACTTCAATATTTATATTCAACTAGATAAGTCCCTTCTATGTAGATTATATTAAATGGTCTCTAGAGGGGTATTTATCAATTTGTTACTTGCATTCAAACTGTCATATATTCCGAAAGAAAACTATTTGTCTTCTAGAGAACTTTGTAGAACTTTGTAGAACTCTGTAGACTATAATATGCTTAAAACCCGTCTTTACTGCTTATCTAATAATCTCCAGATTTAGAATTGTATTTAACACTTATCACGAGACGAGACGCTACGAGAATAAACAAGGAAAATGCTATCATCTCCACAGGTGCAAAGATATGAAGCGGCGTCAACGATCTACGGTCCTCACACACTCGACATCCTACTAAACAAGTTCAACAATTTCACCAACACTGTCATTGAGGTTTGTACCGAGAATATTCTATTAAATACAAATAATATTTTAATATAATAATTATTATTCTTTATAAGCAGTGATAGCCGAGTGGTATAAGTTAGTACCTCTAATGCAAGTGGCTGCAGGTTCGAACCCGCAACCAGTACAACTAAAAAAGGGTCGTGATAGCCGCAGCTGAGTGGTATCAGTGATCACCGCCCACGCAAGTGCTCGATGATTTGATCTCGCGGCGGCGGACAAAGACTTAGACTTCGAAATTATGTGTGTATTAGAAATAATTATCACTTGTTTCAACGCTGAAGGAAAACATCGTGATGCAAACTTGCAAACCTAAGAGTTCTTTAGAACGGTTCTTGAAGGTATGCAAAGTCCCCAACCCGCAATTGGCCAGCGTGGTGGACTCAAGGACTTTTGTGTCAAAAACTTAATGAGGAAGGATGCTTGGCCAAGATTAATGACCCAATTGTATTTTTGTCATAGGGAGGCACTGTCCCCGAGGGTCCAGAGCCAGCTGATAACCGAGGTCGTACCCTCTCTCTCATCCTGCCTGTGGTGATGGATGTGTCGCAGCTTGGACGCGAGTTCGGTCAGACGATACGACAGCCTGTCGCTAATGTTACCAGGGGAGAGACTGTGTTCGCTACTTTTGTAAGTATAAGAGATACCAGTCAGGCTTGCCACACATATTTATATACAAAATTTTTCGATCATCAAAACCGACTTGACTCACTTGTTAGGCTTGTGCTGATCGGGTTCATCTGTCTACACATATTCGCGTTTGCCGCCCGCCTAGGCCGATTAATGCCGAACCGATGTAGGCAGATTCGTATGCAATACACCCACGTTTCGCCACAATACGTGCTCTATACCTTACATAATTTTTTGCTTTGCTTGCATTTTTTTAATGCCTTAGTGGCCATTATAGTGTCAAAGTTGTTGAAGGCATCCCAACAGCAATAAGTATTTTAGCAAACTAAACTACCAAGGTTTTAACAGTCAATAATTTCATTGCTCTATGTTTAGATGGCAGCAAATCCTCGCAATGATCTGAAACAAGAGGCGAGTCACGCTGTGATCGAGCGCCTCGACGGGGACCAGTGGGTGGTAGTCGCCAACGACGCAGACCTGAATACTAGGTGAGGAAATCATTACTTCGTAAATCGATTCTCACACGGAACAATTACTTGTGCGATCCACAAATAATTGTTTCTGGTCTGGTTGTACTTTGTGCCCGTTGTTTGAATGTTTGTAAAAGTCCTCGCGACACAAAAGCAAGTCTAAATGCGGGAGTTGTCTTTTTAATAAAATAAAAATCACGATGTTTATTGATATAAATTTTAATTTTCAGATTTATTTGGGAGCGTCTTTCAACGATAACCGGGACCAGTAGAGCCCGTTTCGAGTGGACGGTTCCTCTCGATGCGGTGTCAGGAGTACCCCACAGAATCAAGTATTATGGAACAGCTCGGGGTCTTCTGGGCAGAATGACAGAGTTCACGGGAGAGAGTAATAGTTTTACCATAGTCGATGTACAGGATGATGACGAGACTAATACTATGTAGATTTATGAATATATTTAATGTTATTTATTGTTTAATTGTGTTTTATTATAATTAACTAGCTGACCCGCGCAACTTCGCTTGTGTCACTTAAGAGAGAATGGGTCATGATTTTCCCCGTTTTTCGAACATTTTTTACTGGTACTCCGCTCCTATTGGTCGTAGCGTGATGATATATAGCCTATAGCCTTCCTCGATAAATGGGCTATCTAACACTGAAAGAATTTTTCAAATCAGACCAGTAGTTCCTAAGATTAGTGCGTTCAAACAAACAAACAAACAAACTCTTCAGCTTTATAATATTAGTATAAATGTAAGTATGAGTCATTATACTCCTTTGTCGACTGTTTAACCGTATGCATACGCATAGCCGGGTCCTGAGTGAGCGAGCAGCCTCGCGAGGCTATATCTGGGTCTCTTTTCTTCGCGATCGAAATGAGCGGAACCGAGATATTGTCTCGCGAGGGTGCTTGGTCAGTCAGGACCCGGCTTATTACGACATTATAGGTTTGATTCCTCAGCCATAAAAGTATTCTTCTACGGGTCGCAGAATAGTATTCAGTCACTCGAAATATTTATTAACTAACGAAAAAATGTTTTAAATACCAGCAAAAACATAAAATTCAATAACAAAGAAGGCAGTTATAAAAGAAGGCCAAAGTAATGAACTAATTAAATATTCTTTGTTACTTTATGCTGTCACGGCTTTCAGTTTTAAACGTTTTTCTCACATAAAAATTTACATGATAAAGAAACATGGGGTTTACATCTAACTACTTAAAGTATGTTCTCTTGGGTTGTCCACACTACTGATACAGTCAAACACAGTCTTTAATTGGTAAATTATAACATTGCTAGTCACTTATATATATGCTTATGCTTACTAGCAAGAATACTAATGGCTAATGAATGACGTTAATAGATTAATGGCCATGCCATCAGTTGATCAATTCATCTAATCAGCATAACATCTCGTAACGCTGCAAAACGATGTTTTCCTCATAGGACATTTGTAATCCATGCTCTGTACACAACTTCCTAACGTGATTTCATGCAGACATATTTGAATATATTTAGTCAAAAAGATGACGTAACTTGAAGGTGGGTCTATGCAAGAGAAGCCGAGCACGAGCAGAGCATAAGCCGACCAAAAATTGGTGTAGTATGGACTGACATAAGTCTTGAATAAGCACGCTTTTAGAAGAAACATCTGCTCGCGTCGTAATCCGTTTGTGATCGCCTACAATAACGTAGACCCGTCTTAAGATTTTATGTAGTCGACAGATAAATAAATGAGATGTTCATATCTAGGCATAAGAATTTAAAAGAACAGTCGTGATTTTCTGCTCGTTTAACTACGTGTTAAGTGCTAATTGATGTTAAAGTTTTCTTAAAATTGTCACATAACCTATTTTGAACTATATCGCTAGGAGTATAGGGTTTAATATTACTTGCTACTGTCAGTGCTTATTGCTTTCTGGTTTTGTACAGTTAATTATAGTAACAAACACCTTTTCTTTGCATCACAATGACCAACGACTACTAGTTTCCTTTTATACGAGGCCAGTAGTCTTGTGTTTAAGTTGTAATATATTTTGCATCAGGTAATAGAAATCGATGATTTTCCTAGAACTCACATTGATAGGTAAACTCATTACTTTGGCGAATCTGAAAATAAAAATATAAGGAAATTTTTATAGTAAGCTAGGTTGTGAAGGTCCGACCGGCAGTTGCTCCATGTATAATACTGGTATCCAGCTGCATCCGATGAGACTGGAAGCAGACTCCAACATAGTTAGAAAAAGCCTAGGCTGATGAATTATCTTACAATTATCTTACAATTCTTACGTCCTCCACAATCCCCGTACGTAGATTTAAAGTTTCATGACGCAGTCACTAGCAAATACAGAATATAGTTCTACTATAAATATCTTGAATTCATTTAGTATGAAAAATACACAAATATTCGCGTTATTAAAAACGATAATAGATTAGTTACTAAAGTATATTTCATGCTACAAAGGTCAAGTAACGCCATCTATATTTACAGCTTCGTAAACTACTACAATATTGCGGAGTCCGAATAAGAATGGTTGATAAGTAAGAAAAACATTTGTTATCCAGTATTATTGTGTTTGCGTATTAACTGCTTTAGATAATGTTTACTACTTACAAGACAAGATAAAGACTGTTTTTGTTCATGATGATATGAATAAGTTGAAGGAATTATAAGTGATATCTACCTAAAACATGCATAACTCATACTTGTATTTCAAAGCATTTTGGGCAGCAATTTATAGTTTTATACCAAAATAATTGGTTAAAGACCTAAAAATGATTATCAGCTAATTCAGGTCTGCCTGCAATCTATATATGTACATATGTATATTAAAATGAAATGAATGAATCACCGAAATGTAGGTATGTAGGTAAGCGCAAAACTTTTGAACTACTAAACTTAATTGGTTATTTCTTTTTTAATACATCAACTGCCGGGGCAAGGTTTGTATGGGATCAAGATCCTTTTAATCCTATGGGAATGGAATCAATGGGATAAAATTGTACTATACTCGGCCGAAGTCGGGCCAGTCCGTTAGTTATAGATATAAGTATATATGATAGCCTATAGCTTAGACATGGCTTATGTTCTGCGTGTTACGGGTTCGATTCCAATACCGAAAAATAGATCAAAATGCATTCGCGCTGCGACACATCAATGTACACCATATTTGAGCAAATAAATGTTTTTTTTATTTGATTTTGACAATTTGACAAAGATTTTGATATAGTTTTAATATTCTTCTGAAATTATGTAGTTTGATGCAGAAGTAGGCACACTTACCACATAAACCATACAATGGACTGTGTTTGTGCCTAACCCCGGTACCGAACCTATTGACTTCAAGAACCTTGGTTCAATCCACCTCCTGGTCCATCGAAGCTAACAAAGTCTACAAAATATAACTTAAGATATTTTAAAGCATAGCTTGTTTACTACTCAACAACCCTATCAAATGAAACCACTCAACCAATAAGAACACAGCAAAACACGTCTGAAGTCAGTCTCAGAACAGATGACCATTATTTCATTCTCACTGATAGTGGGGTCATAAACTTTAATCGTTTAACGTGTTATGTAATCTGTAGTTATTGTCAGTGTCTTATCGGCTTAGTGTTGTATACCTCCCTGAAAGGTAAGACGTTTTGATTGTCTGTTTTTTAATTAAAAGGCTATTTATTGCAGATTTTAGGTTTGGTTATGTATCAGCTAGGGGAGAGGCATTTGCTCAGCAGTGGGACGCAGAAATAGACTAGATAAAACAAAAAAAAATGTATCAGCTTGTAAAGTAAGTTTTGATTTAATTAATTTTCAGTTAGTGTTTCAATCGGAGAGGATTTCTGTAGTTAATGAAACTAGCGATTGGTTTTGATTTTGTATTGTTTGTTAAGTTTAGGGAAAGATATGTATATGTTTTTTTAAGTGCTAACAACAAATGGGCAAGAAAATGTAAATGCCTTAAATAGACCTGGGTAAATTCAATTACTAACAGTTATTGTTACGTTTATAATGATTTCTAATAAACATTAACGTATATTACGTATTGAACGTAAGCATCGAATACCCAGAAAAAATAAAAAGACGATTGACCATTTTTCAAAAAAAGTTATTTTAATTTACTTAATTTAAGTAAGAAAACAAACAGTGATATTCAACTACAGGTTTTACAACGTAAATAACTGGACACCATTTTCTAAGTATTTACAGAATACTTGATAAGTTCATGTCACACTCAAAAACCACTACAATGTTGTTAGATGTCGTCAACCAAGCCTGTAACGAAGAAGTTGATCAACTCCCCGGAGTCGAGCGTGGACGACAACCTGCGAGGAGTGGTAGCCACCTTCCCGCAGCTGCAGCTTCATCCCAAACACAGGGTCGTGACTGTTAGGAACAAGGTAAGAATATCTTGATAACTTGTACCTACGTACCTACTGTCTTTTATGGGCCGAATGTGTCCTGTTGAGCAGTAGCACAGTATTTTCGAGTTGCGTCTATCGTCTAAAATTATTAATGAGATAACAAACAGAAAAAAAACATACAGTCGAATTGAGAACCTCCTACTTTTTCGGAGTCGGTTAAAACAATGTTTCTGCAGAAGACACCAAGGACTATGCAAGCCAATAAATCTTAACCATACATCGATTTTGAGAGTTTATAAATTTGCGGTTTTAATCATTTTATTCCGGGCTTACTAATTTTGCTAATATTTTTACAGAGTGATACCAAACGGGTGGCAATACTTGGTGGAGGAGGATCAGGTCATGAGCCTTTTGCAGCTGGTACGTTAAGCCCGACGTTCTTTTTCTTATATTGGAAACATATTAGATAAACTTAATTATACTATTATGTACCTACTCGTTATTTTCAGGATTCGTGGGAGGTGGTATGTTGGATGGAGCGGTCGCTGGCGGCGTATTTGCTTCACCACCAACAGGACATGTTTTGTACGCGATAGCACAACTGTATAAATATAATTCAGGTGAGAATATCTCTAATGTAAGCAGAAAGTATCTGCTATAAAACTGTCTGACAGGATCGATAGTAGTCCACCAATGTCGTCTTACAAGGGACTACAAAAGAAAGTTTAAATTTTTATGTGTGTTTTAGGCGGAGTCTTCGTTCTAATAGGAAATTATACAGGAGATAGACTGAACTTTGGTAAAGCTATTGAAAAAGCTAAGATTTCTGGAATCAAGGTCTGTAATAATTTTGAATTCTATTTACTTTCGAACCTGTGGTGAGTAGTAATAAAGGTCCTGTATTTTGTTTGCAGGTCGAAGGTTTGATCGTGGGTGAAGATGTAGCGTCAAGTAAAAACAAGACTGGAGGCCGAGCTATGATTGGTGAAGTTCTATTCTATAAGGTAAACAATAAATCCGTCTACCCACAAAAAAAATCTGCTGGAATACTACTTAGTTTCTACTAAGACATTTGTTTTGTGTAAGAATACAACTCCCGCTCTTGTGTCGCAAGTACTTTTACAAACATACATACAAATAACGGACACAAAGTGCAACCAGACCCGAAACAACTATTTGTGGATTGCACATATAACTGTCCCGTGTGGGAAACGAACCTAAGATCTCCCAATGCAATGGTAGTGGCGTGGCGACCACTAAACGACTGCACCACAGAGGCTTTAGCATGTAGATGATTTCCGTAAGTAAGCAGTTAGGAGAGGGTTCGTAATAATGATTGTGTGGATTGTCTTCAGATGTGTGGAGCGATGTCCCAGAGAGGTTGTGATCTTACAAGCATTCGTAACCTGGCAGCAGAGGCTGACAAATACATGGCAACGTTGGGAGTCTGTCTTAGCGCGTGTTCGTTACCTGGTAAGAACACCGTTATATACTCACAAAATATTATGAAAATAACGAAAATTTCTTATAACACAATGAAGCTATTGTAACGAAGCAATCTACATGCGGCTGCATTTGTCAAATAATTAGAATTTGCGTTGTTTTCAATTTGTTCATTTAACCTTTTGTGGCCAATATATAAACAATGGCTAAGTCGTCCAAGTTTTAAAACTGGGAACGGGAACCAATTCCACTTTCTCATACGTAGTCAGAAAATAGTGTCCAAATCCCTAAACTTGACCAGAACTTTATTACATTTCGCAGGTCAACCTCCATTGTTTGAGATAGCCCGTGATGAGATGGAACTAGGTGCGGGAGTACATGGAGAAGCTGGTATTGCTAAAATGAAGATGGGAACTGCCAAAGAAACTGTAGCTTTAATTCTAGACAAGGTAGGGTAGATTTTTCTATGGCTAAATCGGTTTTTCTCGAATAATAATCTAGTATTTATATTAGTTTTATGACTTCTTGTTTTCATACAGATAGTCGAGCACTTGAAGTTAGTATCAGGAGACCGAGTGGTAGCAGCTATTAACAATTTGGGAGGAACCTCCATATTTGAGATGAACATTATCAGTGCAGAAATCAAAGATTATTTAGGTGAGTCCAAAAATCGAAACTGCAGTTTTTAATTGCACTCTTCAGCAGACATCCTAATTTTAGTGAGAGTTGAGTAGTCTTTTTCGACCGGTTTTTTTGTTACTCAGCACCAAATTTTAAGCGCAGCTCTTTGCCTTTCGTATCTTCGTACTGATGTTCTTATTCGTCGCTACACTTATGGCAGATGGTCGTGGTACTCGTGGTTATCACATCAGGGTTGGTAGCAAGCCTAACAATCTAGCGCCATTCTTCCCGCATTACTGCCCTCGGTGTGCATTCGTGGAGTGTACCCCCAATGACAAACTGAATATGACGATGTAAATTACTATTTCCAACTGAATTGTCCATCCCACAGCAAACAAGAAAATCAACCTAGAACGCACATACTCCGGGCACCTTAAGAGTTCCCTAGAGATGCACGGCTTTCAGATCTGTCTTCTGCACTTAAACAAAAAGGACGGAGACTACTGGTTGGAACTGCTCGATGCGCCTTCTTCCAGTGGGTCCTGGCCTGGAAGTCCACTGTCTGTGAGGAGTGAGGAGCCGCATGTTGATGATGATACGCTGCTGCAGAGCGATGGAAGGAAGGTATAACTTGACTATTCTATTTAAATTCGTCTATAATTGTGATAAGAATAATTTAGCCATGGAACTATATCATGGTATTCCTCATTTTGTGTACTTGAGATATTATTTAAGCCTAATGTCATCAATGTTTCCTTGAGATCTCCGCAGATGCACAAGTTTTTTTAAAAAAGGCTTACTTAGATTCAGCTACAAGAGAAGTGGAACATTTTAAAAGCAAGAACTAGTTTAAGTAGTCTTTGTACCCATTTTTTTGCAGTAGCCATTGAAACTATTTTCAATCTCAATTTTGACGCATATTTCGCAAACTGGAACTGTATAATTATAAATATGTTCTCAGGCAGCAACAGGTCCATCCCTTACGCTAAAAGAGCAAGAGTTACTCCGCGGTAGTTTATCAGCAGCAGCTGAAGAACTCGTCAAGAACGAGGTGCTTCTGAACAAGTTGGACTCAGGCTGCGGTGATGGAGACTGTGGCATCACATTAAAGAAGTTTGGACAAGGTATGTAACTAAATCAAGTTTCATCTATCTATCTTAATTCTATTTTAACATAGACAAGTGTTTTAAAATTAATAAAGAGATGTGGAAGAATTCTAGAATTTACAAAAAGTGCTTTGGACAAAATTGAACATGAGTTCCGTCTAGAAATCGAACCCTCGACTTCATTTCTAATGACAGATATTTGAAGACTAGTAACTAGTAACATATATTTATCATCCGATGGAATTAAAATATAAACCCATGTTTGTTTGTAGTTCTTATGCAACGTATTTTTGCATAATTTTAGCGATCCAATCATATCTGAAGACCAGCTCAGTAGAATATCCGTCAAACGTGTTGTGGGACTTGTCTGAGATCGCTGAGACTGACATGGGAGGTACATCCGGAGGAATTTACAGTTTGGGACTATCAGCTGCGTCACAAGCTATGGCAAAGTAAGTAGCACATGGCGTTTCAATTTCAAGTGAAAAGCAAACTGGTCTTATACGTAACGGTCAGTTTGCATTCCACTATAGCTATGTGATTTACGAGCACCATAGATGATGGGCTGGACCTAACGCACGTGGCAAAAAATTATCTGGACGAGTAATTACTTTTATTTCTTTTGAACGAATCTGCTTTCATTTTCCATTTATAGGTGCCAGTTAGGGTACTTTTCAATCCGATATTATTATGATTTACATAATCGTATGCTCGAGTTACCTCTTTCGTTTTTATTTTAAAGACTTCTCCCGCCCTAAGAATGTTACTCTTGTGTCGCGGGGACTCTTACAAACATACAAACAACGGACACAAAGTACAACCGGACTCGAAAAAAATATTTGTGAAAAGCAAAAATAGTTGTTCCGTGTGGGAATCGAACACACGACCTAACGAAGCGGTGTGGCGACCTAAACTAAACTACTGAAAATAGTTATCTTATATGTACTGTTTATTTACTTACAATTTAATTTGATGTAGAGCTAAATCAAACGACGCAGCTGCGTGGTTGTCAGCGTGGCAGAGTGCAATGCAAGCAATTACTACGTACGGAGGAGCGGAGCCTGGCGACAGAACTATGGTAATATACCCATTACCGCATGCACTTCGTAAACAAATTGTGAGCAGTAAACAACAGCGGCGCGGATCGATCTCTGAGGTTAAGCTACGGTTGCCGAGGTTGTTCTGTGGATGGGTAACCTTACACATATGGAGTTTCGGAAAGCACGTTAAATTGTGGGTCCCGACTGTCATTTTCCAAAATCTTCGGCAGTCGTTAACAGTAGTAAGAAGCTTGAAATTCTGACAACCAGTCTTACCGAAGGGTATCGTGTTGTAATCCAGGTAACTGGGTTGTGGAGGTCTGATAGGCAGTCGCTCCATGTAAAATACTGGTATCCAGCTGCACATATTTCTGCATTTACAAAGCTACCAACTCTGTTAACTAAAATATCTTTTCTTTTACAGTTAGATACATTACATACGGCTGCTGAGACATTCAAGCAGAATGTAAGCGCTGAATTGAAAGCACTATTGAAGAAGACTGATGAAGCAGCTGAAACGGGAGCTAAGGCTACGGCTAAGATGGTGGCTAAGTAAGTAACTTACAATCAAAAACTTATAACGGTTGTTTTAAATTACATCATACTAGAGGCCGCCCGCAGATTCGTCCGTGTGGAAACCCTTCTCGTGTAAATCCCGATCCGGGAACTCCGGGATATCAAGTCGCCTATGTGTTATTCTGGGTCTTCAGCTACCTACATATCAAATTTCATCGTAATCGATTCAGTAGTATTCTCGTGAAAGAGGAACAAACATCCATACATACTCACAAACTTTCGCATTTATAATATTAGTAGGATTAAAGTTGTAGAGATTTTTTTTCTACTAATTTTATAGGTTTCCATCCTTGTATTTTCGAATATGACCACCTTAGTCATCTGCAATAGACGAAAACAGACCTTCGATGATGGTTTTTCTTTAGTGGCGTGTCACTAATATCCCTACACTTTTTTTGTTTTCGGTTCTCAACGAATTTTTAAACGATTAAGATTTAAAAAATGCAAAAGTTGAAGACTAATAATTATTTAAAGATCACTTGTTTAAGAAACGTAAATTTTTACACAAATCAGATGAAAATAAAATTGTTTGTTTCAGAGCGGGCCGCGCGTCGTACGTGGCGAGCGGGTACGTGCACGACGAAGATGCGGGCGCCAGAGCTGTGGCCGTGTGGATGCATGCCATATTGAACTTTATCGTGAACAGTATATAGTTCCATTTTGTATGAGGAATTTTATTTAAACTACCTTCTTATGTTACTAATACTTTTCAAAAAAAAAAAATTGATATAAATTTTTTAGATACGTAAAAGTATATATACACCTTAGATTCAATAAATTTATGCATATTTTTTGTTGCAATGTCCTAATTTTCTCTTAATAAAGACACTACTAAGTCTCCAACCCGTACTTGGCCAGCGCGGTGGACTCAAGGCCAATCCCCTCCCTCATTACGGGAGGAGACCCTTGCCCAGCAGTGGGACAGTAATGGGTTTAATTTATTTGATTAAAGACACTACTGATGAACGTGGATTGAAAACAGGTTTATTTGCATGCCTTCAAGAATACGTTAAATAACTTTTAGGCATGCAAGGATTCTTCACGAGGTTCTCGCTTACCGTTGGAACATAACATAAACCATTCGGCTATCACTGCTTCTTATATTACTACTAGCTGACCCGCGCAACTTCGCTTGCGTCACATAAGAGAGAATGGGCCAAAATTTTCCCCGTTTTTGAACATTTTTTATTGCTACTCTGCTTCTATTGGTCGTAGCGTAATGATATATAGCCTATAGCCTTCCTCGATAAATGGACTATCTAACACTGAATGATTTTTTTTTCAAATCGGACCAGTAGTTCCTGAGATTAGCGCGTTCAATCAAACAAACAAACTCTTCAGCTTTATAATATTAGTATAGATGCACTACTAGTTATAAATAAAACTGTTAAATAAACAATATTGTTATTTATTGATCACAGTGGCAACATCTGGTCTAATTGAACTATTATAATTATTATTAATACATTATAAACTCATGACAAATGTGTTACACTATACGCCTGTATTACTTTTTATTATCATAATATTAATTGGAACCAGAGTGTATTTTATCTTTTTCACTCATATACGGTTTCGAACTTGAATGCAAGTGACAATACTGTATAAATTAATGTATAATAGAATACGGGAATTAACACGAACACGCATTTTACCTTATAACCAGTCAGCCTGCGACCACGGCGAGTGCAACCTGCGCCGAAACGTTAAGCATTTTAAGGTAAAATGCGTGTTCGCGTTAATTCCCGTATTCTATTATACATGAAACATGCAACGCGAGAGTTTAAAAGTTATGACTGTATAACTTATCACGGTTAAATACGTAGCCAGCGACGCCGCCATGGCGTCTTAGTGAGACACGGCTCTAAGACAGTCCTTGATAAATAAAGAGAGAATTTAATCGTTTACTCATAAGACTTTTTGGTTATTGTCATAATGTCATACCAATCGCGCGTTTTGGTCCCGAATTCAATTGTGTGGTAAAAAATGTAAGTAATTTTATTATATCGAATTTGTGCTCAAATTTAGTATATTTTATTCATATGCATTGAAATCGTGCAATACTTTTATAAAGAGTAAAATATCCGTTTCATTTAGTAAGTTTAGTTGCCTTAGCCCGGTCTGAGATACATTTAGCGGTAGTTTATCTATTCAATAGCGTTTAACCTCATACAAAATGACAGATTGAATAGACAACCTACTGCTAAATGTGCCTCAGAAACCGGACATTAATAACGACAAATTTTGTATCTCAAAGCTTTTCATATCATATATAATTTTTTTATGTGCTCTCTAAAACATGGAATTGATTATTTAAAAATACCAAACACAAATAGCTGAACCAATTTTTTGTACGGCAACATTAAAGTCGCAAAGAACTAATTGTCACGTTGTTATATCTATCTCGCTCTTTCGTATGATGTTAGTAAGAGAGGCGTATAGTGTATGTGTAAAATATTGAAGGTCATTGTGCTAGAAGTCCCACTCGGTGGTCTTCTCTATGTCCATTTCAGCTAGCTTCTCTTGTAGAAGGAGGGCTGACATGTCGTCTGAAAATTTAAAATGTATGTTTATCATATCTACTAGCTGACCCGCGCAACTTCGCTTGCGTCACATAAGAGAGAATGGATCATAATTTTTCCCGTTTTTGTAACATTTTTCACTGGCACTCTGCTCCTAGTGGTCGTAGCGTAATGTTATATGGCCTAAAGACTTTCTCAATAATTTATTGTCTCTTTAATAATTCTGCTAATTTATTGAGGAAACCTATATAGTATAACGCTATAACTGGAATTAGTATAAAAAATTCGCGATTGACTACTAGTTAATATTGAATTGAATGCGTTTGTACGAAATATTAATAAATGTAAGTACTAACTAGGGTCAGGTTTGATAGGTTTGACTCTACCGAGCAGTCCGGGCAGGTAGTCAGTCTTTCTGATCTGCTTGAAGAACGGATGGTTCAGCATCTGAGTGGCCGACGGCCGCTTCTCTGGGTCCCTGGAGATACAAAGAGTAGGGTGTTTATAAGGAATATACTGTGATAAAGATATTTAAAGCAATTTGTAGTTTTTTTTATTTTTCTTTTACGTTCATAACTTCGTAAGTGCAGTCAGCAAATTGTGATAGTATTTTCTGTTATTGTCGTTATTAGTACTATGACAGTACGTATATAGTTACTTCAGGTTGCCATTTAATGCCGCTTAAACAGCACTTAACTCTTTAATCTTCTTTATATATAATTCTTCTGTAAGTGTGTCACTGAACTTTTCTTAAACGACTGGACCGATTTTGATGAAATTTTTTGTGTGTGTTTAAGGAGATCTGAGAATGGTTTAAATTCACAATTTTGTCAGCTGGACAATGTTTTTTTTATTTAATTTTTATGGCAAAACAACGTTTGCCGGGTCAGCTAGTAAATATACAAGACGCTAAACTGTGCGCGATGTTCCAACTGATTTATATTTTCGTAGAAAACAAATTAAGGTAATATACCTTCAAACGGCGTGAATATTTGACGTAAAATTTCCTCAAAGGTACGATAAACAAGGAGTCATTTTGAGCATTCGAAGATTTCTTCACGTATAGGTAGAAAGAAAAGCAGCAATACCTCAGCAGCGCCATCTCGCTGAGATGATGGAAGGTGTCGGAGAGCTTGCGGCCCGCGTACACCTGGCGCAGGCGCGACACGGCGTCCGCGCTGTCGCCCACCCCGCTGTCTGTGTTGTACATGCCTGCAGATAACCATATAACATTATATCAAGGGTATAGACAAGGGATCTTAAAGTTTATCTCAATGAACAAAAGAGTTTAGACAAGCTGTGTAGGACAACTGCAAACTGAAGACAACAGCGATATATTATCAGGCTGTGACTGCAAATGATAATATATGTTTGTGACCCATTCCGCAGACTACTGCAACTGTTGAGTAATAGATAATTTTCTTCTCGTGCGAAATATTACTTGCAGTTTACGGTTTGCAGTTGTGGACTTGAAACTACTATGAACTTATTACGCCACGTTAGGAATATCTTTGCTTTTATGTTCGCATTAAATCAGCTAGTCTAGAATAACATGTCACTACAGAAAGTAAAATGTCTTTATTTATATCTATAAAAATGAAATCCGTTTTCCTTGGTCACGGCATCGTGAATGGCTAGACCGATTTTACTAATTATTTTTGTGTTGTATTTGTTATTATTAGGAGAAGGTTGTTACGGAAAAAAATATTAAGAAATCTCTCAGAAATATTGAAAAATAGACGTTTAATTTTGCATATTTTAAGCGGTACGAAGTTCGCCGGGTCAGCTAGTCTAACTTAAAAAAAACTATTTTGTTGCGACTTACTCTTCATCTCGGAGTCATCAAGACACGGTTCTGGGAAGGTGGAGCAGTCGAGCAGCTGCGGCCGACTGCCGCGGACCTTCTCCGTGAACATGAGCGTGGAGGGCACCTCCGCGAACGGCACGGCGCCGTTGGCCAGCTCGCAGCACAGCACGCCCACCGAGTAGATGTCCGACTTCTCGTCGTAGCCTTTGAGATTCTGACACAGAATAATGGATGATAATAATGAAGTTTTAAATCATGTAAAACCATTTCGGGGACAAATGAGGTATACTCATTTGAATAAAAACATATTTTAGAGAATCTGTAATAGAAAAATCGATGAATTAAATAGAAGCAATCATTCGAACAACTTCGTCGGTAAAAAAAACAACCAACGTTAAATTATTATTTTTGTATGAAGTTGTATAAAATTAGCCTTAACTTGTTTATTAAATGAAGACCTTTTTAGTCAAGGTACTCTTTGCCTTATATAAAAGTGCTAACTTAATAACACTAATGGGATGATTAAGTAACTAATGATATGGCTCAAGGACTTAAGAGGATGCCTCAGATATTATTGTATTTAAATAAATATTGATAATTCTGATTCAGCCTAATAAGAGCGTATGTGTTCAGAGCACACAGGCACATACCTGTTCCAGCAGTTCAGGGCTGAGCCACATAAGATTGGTGTTGTCATGGTCGCTGGGCGGCAGCTGGTGCAGGTGTCTCTGGCGGCGGCCGCGCACCATCATGCTGGCGGCGCTGCGCAGACCGGACACACGCACGCCACCGTTCGCGCCTATCAACACGTGGCTTGCGCGGATACTCCTGAACATTATAAGGTTATATGTAACTGTTATGGGCGACCTTAAAAAAAAAAGAATTATTTTGATACACTGAATTTTTTTCAGGATTCCTTACCATTGAGGCTCTGGGATGTGACTCAATGTTTTACAATTGCGAACTCTTAGCTTAAATTTTATCTAGTCTTAAACGCTGTATCAGCACCAAATGGTAGGGTGTGCAAGCATTATACTCTATAGTTCACAAATGGAACACATCTACGATAAATATAGTATTCTTATAGACTCAGGTTGTTACTTTGTAACATAGAAGCCATTAATTTTTTAAATTCCTGACTGTTCCACTGCTAGGCAAGGGTCTCCTCTAAATGAGGGTGGGATTAGGCCATGGGTCCACCACACAGGCCAAGTACAAGTACTTCAAAAAATAATCATGAAACTCAAATAATAATCGAATATTTTTTTTAATTTCTAACCAGTAATTCTGCACAAACAAAACACTGCATATTATTCTATTGTAATCTATTTTGAGCTGTGCATGACACAATGACACAATTGTGCAGGAATCGTTCTTGTCACCTATGCTAATTGTATGACTCACAAGGAAAATGGAAGATTGAAACTGTATGATCTGTTTTAAGATAAAAGTTATAGGGTATATGGTAATTGGTTATTGAAATATTCTTTTAAGAACTTGATTATGAAAAGAGTGGAAGGAGTTTGTGAGTTTGTAGAGACCAAATTGTTTAAGGTTAAAATGTTACTTTTAAAAATAGGGAGATGCAGCTGCTATGGCATAAATATCTCTACAGCACAGTGCTCTTTACAATTTGGCCACACACTTATTCAGACATGGATCAGAGCTCATCACTCTCACGCACATTTTAATATCTCTCATGGAAAAAATCAAATGTTTAATCTGTACCATAAAGATATAATTTACACTATGTTCTACTGGTATATATTACTTTAGTTTTTAATATAACAACAGTCATAGTCTAAAGTTGTTTTTTTCTAAAGATATCTCCGCTATAAGTACTGCTTGTCTCAACACACTAGTAGTATCATTTC
This sequence comes from Anticarsia gemmatalis, assembly GCF_050436995.1. NCBI lineage: Eukaryota > Metazoa > Arthropoda > Insecta > Lepidoptera > Erebidae > Anticarsia > Anticarsia gemmatalis. Next base: position 1,581,806 of record NC_134753.1, on the reverse strand, counting down.
TTCCAACTCAGGGACTACACCCTGGGAGCTGTCATTATCACAACATTTTACATATATATAGACAGTCAGAAACAAAAATAACAAAAGCATATAGGATCTTTACTTAGCAATGGGACACAAAAGTAGACAAATGGAAGTATACTTCTTACCTATGAATATACAATTGTTTGTGCAAATACTGTAAAGCTTGAAGTACATCTCTCAACACGACCGCACAGGCCAACTCCGGTAGACCTTCATGGAAGTACCGGTCCAGGATATCACGGCAAGAACCAAACGTCATGAGCGGAGACACTACGTAGAGTTCCCGGCCATGGACGAAAGAAGTCAAGTATGGAAGAATGTTTGCATGCTGTAGTTCCTTTCTTGTTAAGATGTCTTGCTGGAAAATCAAAGGGGATTTTAGTTACAACCATTTCAAGATAGGGATCCTCAAGATAAATAAATTGTGCGTTTTTTGTGAAATACATAAATGGTAATTATTTTCTCTTCTTCAATGTGAATGAATGTTGTTACTTTTGCATCATGTTATAGTGTTTTTTATTGGATGTAGAGTGTTATATGATTACACATAGATCAAAGGATTTAAAACAATTGAGTGTTGAAATATGTCCTTTATAAGCCCTTGGCTGACCTAGAAACTATTGTACAATGCTTATCATAAGTCTATGGTGAAAATTTGACAAATAAATATGTTAATAACTAAACGGGAAGTAACCATTATCAATGTTATACGAATAAGTTGTAGAAATTAAATATTATAAGCATTAATTGTATACCTGTATCAAACTGGCATTTTCTTTAGTTTTGTCAACAAAGTATCTCTTGATAGCGACATTTTGGTTGCTGGGCTTGTACAACGCTGAGTAAACAACAGCTACGCCTCCACAACACTCCGTAATTATCGAAGTTAGCTGGTAATCGTTGATGTCAGGGTTAAACATTTTTATCCGAGCAAAAACAACAAAATTTACAAATATATTGTTAAACACTTAATTCCTTTGTCAACAACACATAATGATTCGATAATTCCCTGTCTAAAAATAGCATTTATTAAACGACTGCGTTATTACTAAAGTAAATATTTCACAAAATAAATTGGCCAATGTTTTTATTGTTTGACAATAGTGGCGTTCCAGATATGTACGATTGCTGAGTTAGCACTGTTTTCAAGCATTGCTGATTCCATCGTTTATGTCAAACTATTTGTATAATAAAGGTTTAATTTTATATATAATTCATTACCACAATTCGATTTGAAACCAATGACGATTTGTTAGTGTTGGAAGCTACTGTAATTTAAAATAATAAGAACGTATTTTAATTTGTAAACTGATTTGTTTGCAATTTTACTGAACTGGAGCGCAACATGTTAACACATTTTATTTTTAATGTAATTTTTGCAACCGTTTTGCATGACTATTTATTATATTATTACTATATAAATATCAATGCATACAAAATATATTCAATATGTATTTATGATCTAATCACCTAGCACTGAAAAACAAAATACCTAAGTAAAATGCTGTAATTTTTGTTATAATCTGTGCAATGCGTATGATTTTGACAACTTGACATAAACTTATCAAGTTGTACTAACTGTCAAGTTAAAACTTGTAAACAATAATAAAATATACATTTGTGTTTACTCAGAAAAAAAGCAATAAAATAGGATTTTCCATAATGCCACAATCAGTCGACTCCAGGTAAGTTCTGCTTTATGTTATTTGCAGTTGCGCTCAAGAATTTTCTTTAAATATTGTTTTATTATTCTGTCTTATACTTTTCCTGTGTCAATTTTACAAAAACAATAAGTCGAATTGGTCCAGCCGTACTGTCTTGAGTTCTGCGCTCAGCAACACATTTGGCTATTAATATTTTCAATTTATTAGTCTTCGTATATAGTTGGAGCATCAAAAACATTAAATTAAAACGGGCGACAGAAACGTAACGGTGGCGGCATATAAACCGTATTCCTACCAACCGACACGACAGACGCGTCCTACAGTCTAGACTACGTTTCTTGTATTTTTTATTTTACACACAACTTAAATTGGCGCGTATTATATAGGGTTGTTATATAGTGGGGTTTCCTAACCTGCTGTCTGTGGACCCTTGGGGGCCTGCGAGCTTGTACCTGCTCGTAAGAAGGTATTTGTAGATATTAACAAGAATTATACCCATACATAATAACACGCCTGGTATACCTACCCGAAAGTCATTAATATAGATTATCCCACTGTTGTAGACGGCGACACATTACCTAAGTCTGGGCGGCTATTGAGAAATATTCTTAGAGAAGACGCTTAGTTCTTTGCCCGACACGACAATCGAACGCGGGATCATAATAATATGGTCAGTGGTCGGGTATAATACCGATCGCGTCACAGAGGCAGTCGATCTTTACAGGACACGACTTGTTATAAAAGATATTGTTTTGTTGATGATTATATTTAGCTATGATGCGGAAATCTTTCGCGCCAGTGTTTGAAGAACATAATATTATCAGACACTATCTCTTCCTCTCGTCTTGGTCCGCGTGGACTATAGTAATATGACTATAGTACACGCTATATTGTATGTTGCCTGGCACAGATGAAATCACGAGCGAATTATCTATACTAATCTATACTAATACTAGCTGACCCGCGCAACTTCGTTTGCGTGTATCCCGCTACTTCGACAAATACAGTCAACGCACCAACACATATTGGATACTAATTTTCAATTCACAATAACTTCTCTTTCCCTTAACCGCGTTTAAAATATTAAAATGTTTTTTGGTTTCTGTGACTCTTCTTTGATCGCCCCCCCTATCAGTTTTTGGAAAAAATATTTAAGTAATGTACAGATTTTTTTTTGTCTTATATGTATAGATCAAAGTCGTAGTACCTACTTTTTAATATTATTTATTTTTTATGTACCGTTTTTTATATTTTTTGTTTTTTTTTTATGTACTTACCTACTTTTGTTATATACTTACATCTAACTATTATTTTCTTGTTTACTTTTTAAATTATTTACATTCTACATACGCTGCCCCCGCCGCCGCGGCCGGCCCGTACCGTGCCGCAATACTAATATCGTGATATCTCCTAAAGTATATGTCTAAATAACACACTGTGAACTGCAAAAATAATCTAAATTAAATGCTCGTGATGATGAACTTACTTATTTTGATAAGGATATATGTATTATTGGTTATATCACCAGTTAAACATCACCCAACGAATTAAATGTTTTTTTAATACAGAAAAGTAGTTTTTGTGACTTAAATAAAAAAGCTGGATATATGTCATCGAGGACTTTTTTGTAGAACTAATAAAGACCAATGTTTTTGCTATACATTGTTCTTACTTGTATCCAACGGTATAAGCGGCGCACGCACAAATGCAATCTTCAATTAGATTTTTTTTCTGACTTCTTTGACATAAATCGCTATAACTCAGCTAATATAGTTTTAATGTATTTCAATTATATATAAAAACCTGTCGGAGAAAATACTCTTTCTATTCGTGAAAACCGCATCAAAATCCGTTGCGTAGTTTTAAAGTTTTATGCATACGAAGGGACTACAGACAAAATGGGCGACTTTGTTTTATACTATGTAGTGATTATAAAGCTGAAGAGTTTGTTTGTTTGTTTGATTGTTTGTTTGTTTGTTTGAACGCGCTAATCTCAGGAACTACTGGTCCGGTTTGAAAAATTCCTTCAGTGTTAGATAGCCCATTTATCGAGGAAGGCTATAGGCTATATATCATCACGCTACGACCAATAGGAGCAGAGCAGCAGTAAAGAATGTCACAAAAACGGGGAAAAATTTGACCCATTCTCTCTTATGTGACGCAAGCGAAGTTGCGCGGGTCAGCTAGTTCTGGTATATAGCTACACCACTACTAAGTTCCATCAATATCCGTCCAGTAGTTTTGGCGTGATTTAGTAACAAACATCGAAACATTAAAAGTCTCACATGGATTTTACGCTAAAAATTATTATTTTCCACAAATCCTTAAGGACTCCGACTAACGCAAAACTAGTCACGCAGTGTTGCTGCAATGCGGCTAACACCCAGACGGGATAAGCAGCGATAAGCTAAGATTACCGTAAGAACAAAATATGGTAATGCGCGTTTTCGAATATCTATAGGTACTAATATTATAAAGCTGAAGAGTTTGTTTGTTTGCTTGAACGCGCTAATCTCAGAAACTATTGGTCCGATTTGAAAAAATATTTCAGTGTTAGATAGCCCATTTATCGAGGAAGGCTATAGGCTATATATCATCACGCTACGACCAATAGGAGCAGAGCTGAGTGATCACCCTGGGAGACGCCTTGCCGCACGAAATCGCATCGCAGCAATTCGTGTCGTAATTTTCTGCGTTGCGAATTCGCGTCGCGTCGCATCGCAGTTTTGTGTACAAGCCCATACACCAATGTAACTGTGGCTAGTCCCGGCCTCATAGAAACGAATTGTTGCTTGACGAATATTCATGAAAAACACTAATTGCAGAAATAGTGATTGTACTCAGATTTACTGATGACTCCTACGTTTTTCCCCACCAAATAGGCAGCGTCTCGCGCCAGTGTGTTATTACTCGTAGCATTTGCAATATTTTCACGCTGACACAAGACATTTCTACAATTAACATTAACATCTTATGTCTTTGATGAATGTTAAGAAAGACTACTTAGTTTACCTGTACAGTAGCACGATTCTGTACAGTCGGTACTTTAGAATATCGAGAGTCTGACATTTAAAAAGTACTGCAAAAATAGTTTCTACGACGCTCACTAGAGGCGCTGAACCGATTGTCATACAAAATCTCTCGACAGCTAGCCCATGGTCAATGGTCGATAGTGATAGAGAATCGCGGTACAGAAGACTTAAATAAAAAACCGAACGCCTCAACTTTTTTGCAATGTCATTGTTCAAATTGGCACAGCTACGTTCCTTCTTTACGCTGTTAGACTGACACACGAAGTTATACTGTTCTGAATAATTGCTGGATTTCCCAAAAGTAAAATTTCTCCCGAAATATTATAACGTTTTTCTGTCTTCTCTCATTCAATTTTAGAGGTGATTTCAATACGCATGACTTGCAAATGGAATTAGAATGAGTGCATCTGTTATTTATGTGACAAGCATTTTAGGTATAGTTGCATGTTTCTATTTAATTGTGATCTCATCTGATTGAATGTAGAATGCATTAGTCTTGACCTGTACCTTTAAAACAAATAGAATCGTGACTAAAACTGCGTGCATTTTAGAGTCGATACGCATTTAGGCGGATCAGCTGCTGGCTGCTTTGAGCTTGTTATAGTTTTCCAATCACATGACTATAGATATCTATTATGAAGTGCTTTGTTTGTACAAAATGAATGCCAATAACCTTTTAAGACTTTAAGCTATGTCTATGCTAGGAGAACCAAGCACGAGCCGAGCACAAATTTCTACCAAAAACGGTCGTTCGAGGCTTTTATGTCAGTCCATCCTACACAAATTTGTGCTCGGCTCGTAATCAGCTCCTCTAGCGTAGACGCAGCTTTACTACATCAATGATCTATCACCGATCGATAATATCGATAGAATAATTTGCGTAGCATAGACTATCTTATCAAAAGTCAAAGTATTCTACCATAGTTACAGATCTTTATCTTTCTGGATCTATGTTACGGAGTTCTCAATTTTGTTTCAATCAAGATTTAGTACTAGGAAATAATATTTCGTTCGTCATTCACCACCCTAACCTTAGTTGTATCATTTAATATTTACAACAAATACCATAGCTATGATAAATTTATTAAAAACATACATTTTAGTAATATTAACTTCATAAAACTCCCGACATCCGGACTTTTTGCTTTTGTCAGACGTTCCAAGGCTGTTATAATCTTATTTTACCTTTTAACTATGAAATAAACTGTAATTTTACTATTAATGTTATTGATATTATGGTTGAATCACTTAAACTGATTTAAAACATGCTTTTTAGAAATGAAAAATGAAATATTCCAGTCGTCATATTTAGACCAGTCGTATAGAATTCACATGACAGTAGGGTATTTGTAGAGAAGGGTTGAGAGAGTTTTGCTTCGGTTACTTCTATCGCCTTAACTAATGACGATTTCCTACTATCACTGACCTTTAAAAACTAAGTAGCTATCAAAAATTACTTATTCGTTTATTGTATTAACTAGCGTATTTCGGATGATTTGCTTTTCAAATAACCAATATTTGAACTCAAACTCTTGCTATTCGATAAAATTGGGTGTAGAAAATTGTGTTGCAGATTCGGCTTGAATTCTTCAAATGTCTTATTGATAACATTACGTGTGTCTGACCTATATATTAACCTTATACTTTAGTGCGAAATATTTAATTGCAGTATAATTCACCAGTGGCTCTATATTGTGCCATGTTTTAAATGTCTTATAGCGGATTTTCCTATCATCAGGTTATTTTATACAACGAATATTTTTTGTCGTTTTAATAGATAATGTAAATCTGTCAAAAAGTCACATTTTGTTATTGAACCATGTTATCTGATGATGGAAATATCGGTCCCTTATTAATAAGAAATGTGGATTACAGATTTTTTTTTTCTATACCTATAGAAAGAGAAACATAGGCTAATAGATTAATGAAAATCAAGGTATGATTGGACGGTTTTGGTGCGGAACCACAAAAAGCGGGTGTCTACTAAGTTTTGTACCACGAATTCGCTCGAGTCTATGGTCGGGTACAATTAGCACGCCGCACTTCATAATTGCAACGGGTAACGGTGTAATGTACACAATATATCAGATTCTCGCCTGTTTACCCTCCACATCAACTATTTATTACACCTATTTTAGTAAAGAATCAAAAGAATTCGTTTTATGCAGCGTGTGGGTGAACATTTAGCTAACATTGCCAAAAAAAAGTCCCGCCCGCCCAGAAATATCGGCCATCTCGTACCAACGGGCGGCATGCAAAAATTTACAATCCACTCAATAAAAAGTCGTAATTCCTATATATACGTACGTTATACACACATATACGTATACATCTCGGATACGCTTTATACGCGATGTACTCACTGCTATATAAAACCGGGGAGAGAGCCAAAATCTAAAATTAAATGTGGCCGAATAGAGCCGAACGCGTCCGATTCCGCCCGCCCGCCTCAGTCCATCGCTAACTGCCGCACCGACATTCCCAAACCATCGCAACCGAACGCGCGGTAACCAAACGTTCACTTGGTAAGGTCACACCGTATACGGCATTCGACGGTACACACGAAACATTTTCAAATTCCTAATTTGGAACGCGCCCGTGAACAAAAAATCCAGTGAATTTGAATTCTCAATCGGTGTAAAGTGACAGTGTTGTGGACCTTTGAACGTTCTTCCCTGTTGCCGGTAAAGTACTACTTATAGATAGTTTTAACATATTTTATCTGTTCCTGGTGTGACGCTTCACTAACAGCGGTTTAGCCGGCGACTCGCTTATCGCTCTGGAAGCGAGAGTATTGAGTTTCAATATGTCCGCCTGCCTGTTCCAAAATTATTTTCTCCGTCATTCCCTGTGTGTTGCTTATCGATGTGTTTTTAACTTTATTTTTGTTAATATTTGACCGGTCGACTTCCTAACCTCTAAATGTGTGTAGCATGTTGTTGCTGAGTTTTGTTTGTATGTGTGTTTGAAGGGTGTATTAGAGTGCATTTCCTGGTTAGGCGCGGTATTTCCCGCAATGCGTCTAAGTGGTGTAGGAAGCCCGGGACGCCTGTAGTCTAGACAGTAGACACCACGGAGGCTGACCGCTATTGATTTTCCATCTCGCACCATCTCGTTGATTTGTTTTATTGTTTTATGTTCCCTTGCACACTGTTACTAATAAACGTTGATTAGGGAAACTTCCCACAGTTTTACAGTTTGATTTTATTTCTCTGCGATGTGTAGTTTAATTTATTTTTGTATAATTGAATGAGATGTCAGATATTTATCTTCCTGTGTACGTCATATTATTTTATGGTTACTGTGCAAGTAAATGTTGTGCAACATTTTGTAACTGCTAATTCTGTAGGAACACTCAAGATGTGGTTCCAAAGAACTTTTCCTGTTTAACAAACTGGCCTTCAACGGACAATTTATAGTGAAAATAAATACAAATGTTGTCTGTCGTTAATGTACCGAAGCTTGTTAAGAATTATGCTCCTTATTGAAGTTTGAAGACCCATTAGATTGTCGTAAAACTACCTTTGATCAGTTTATGATCCTTTTACTTCAACGTAAAGTTTATTTCGGTGCCCTTAAAATTAGTTTTCGATTCGATCGGTTTTAATCGATGCAAGTAACAATCTTATTGAATTCTCATGTAGTACTAAAAATTAATTAAACGTCAAACTCATTTGCTTATTAATTATTTGTGAACTTATTAATGATACCTCAAAAAGCCGAATATTACAAAACTTCGAATAATTTCTGATTACACGGAACAAGAATGTACTGGTACGAACAATATCGTTTGTGGTGACATACAAAATGTAGCAACCACAATACAACTCATTCAACTCAGGCATAGAACGTAAAATATCTATGAAATCGTGTCATTGCTCTTGAAATGGCTGCACTTAAATACATTTGTCAGATTTACCACAAGTTTGTTGCAATTTTGCTCACCACAACCAAATACATGTTGCTCTATCTGAAGTATAAGATTTATATGAAAATGATATTTTGTTTAAGCCATTTTGGTATTCTGATTTTTGTATGTAGAGTTTTGAAGAACGATTTATCATTCGAATCGATTTGTCATCTTACTTAATCCTACTTAAACTACACAATATGAAATTTTATGAGCATGGATGGATGTGAGTATGTTCGTTACTCACACAAAAACTGACAGGTAGGGCGGATTTAAATTGAGTTTGATATACTGATAGCTTACAACCTGGATTAACATATAGGAATTCGCCCCGAGAAATCTCTTCACGCGGACGAAATTGCGGACAGAAGTATAGAAGTATCTAGTATTATATCATATTATGCCAATGTAGAGAAAGGGGCTTGGCCGTTCTATATTTTTCTCGAAGCAGTTCAGTCCATCTTCTGTTGTACTGTAGAAAAAAAGTTAGGTATGCATGTAATCTCTAAAAATATTTCGGCCAGACATGGCCATAAGACCTTTGGTTGAGCTGAAATGATGAGGCTTTATGTACCTATTTTTATTTGCATATTTGTCAAGTTTCATTGTTCTATCTCTATAATTCGTTTTATGAGTAAATGAGACAACACGACATAAAGAACCAAGTCTCTCCATGAAAGTAGATCCCAGCTAGTTATTCAGTAAAAAAATCTGCATTTTCTTTTACATTTTCTTCCACAAAATAGTTTCAAATTATTAACAAACTGTTGCCTAAATACAGTTATAGTTTTCCATCATAGTTTCACTTATAAAAGGTTTACATTTCAAGTAACCACGTGTCTTTTCAATCCGTTTTGCGAGCGGTACCGTCAGTCACGCGAGAGCGCTATTAACGTCGTTTTTTCCAGCTACCCTCCTTTATTTTAATCTTTATCATGCTTGTGTCTTCGTATGTTTCTTTTGATATTGTTAGTTATATGCAGGCTTTTGTTCGTTGACTTCTGTAACTTTAACATGGAAAAAGGTCATACGATGCAGTCAATATACGATCACATACGCCTGTTTTCTTTTGAAGACTTATGTTAGGTGTATCGTCAAGTCAAATTTCTAGAATTTAGGAATGGTTTTGTTAACTTTTGAGACTGTCATTTTCTGAGCTTTATGCTATTATGTTTCTTGTTTGTATTGTGCCTTTAAATAGTATTTTGTTGAAGTTGAAACGTTTGTAGAGCTCAGGTTAATGTGAAAAGTTTGGCACGAACGGAATCAGGAGCGCTGAAGGGGTTCTGATCACGCATAAGATCTGGGTTAGTGAAGCCTGAATTAAATCGTGCTACCGTGTTATAATGTCTTTATAATTATATATGTTTAAATACAGTTTATTTATTTATTATTAAATAAACAGTTTCCTCATTTAGTAGTCTGGATTTTGGAAAATTTGGTATTCTCTTGGTGTGATACCTATTAATATATTATGGCTAGCATGTCAATGGTTGATATTAGGCAAAGAATGAAGTAGGTTTTTGAAAACTTTGCTCAAACTATTGAACAGTGGTTCACCATTTACGTGCCTTTTTATTTGACTCCCGAAACTAGTTTGCAGAATAATTTTCCTTCTTCAGAAACATTTTGATGGCAGTAACTTTTTGCATGAGAAATTCTTTTCAAATTATAAATATTTCAAAGTTGCGTGACTTCGTTAACAATTGAATGATCGTGTGGCATTTGTTCGGCGATTACACTCGTTTCGTTTCTTTATTGGCGCAGTTTACTTAAACCATTTTCTTTTATTTATAAACTGGCAAGGTGAAGATATTTTGTTGTCTTTTTTTATTTTAATGAAGTAAACAGATAAGATTTATTGGAGGTGAATTTAATATGTTGAAAAATGGTCTCTGACACGAAGGACATTAAAATGTAACGTGGTTATAATATATTATTATGATTTTTCCGGTTTTTGATTCATACATTTAATTATCTCGGGTCCCTGCTAACCCAACCGGGAAGAAAGCATGATTTTAAGCATATTGAATTTATCTTTAACAAGACATTTACGATATTTCCTATTACTAATTTTTCTATTACCAAGCGCAATAAAACAAGGATCGCTGTATTCATCTTTATTAAAAGTTAACAAATTATTTTATATTCAACATTCAAACTAAAATCAGACAAAAAAAATCCTTCTCCCATATTCCTTATAGTCGTTCATACAGGCAAGTTGAATTTACCTAACATTTTCCCTCAGTTACCAAGGAAATTCAAAATAAAAATAGTCTACTAACTGTAGGTCGCATGAAAGCAGACTAGCAAGGAAATTACTTGTATCTTCGTCGTCGTGGATTTATGAAACGTAATGCTATCAACCTGCCCCACTAGAATATGATTTCCATGTTGATGAGGCTCTACGACAGTTTAGTGTTTCATTGCTCACGTTCATAACCATAAATTAGATGATTTGAAACATGATTTTTTGTTTATAGATTTGTGTCTTGTGTTGTTTTTAGTTTTGTAATCTATACTATTATTATAAAGCTGAAAAGTTTGTTTGTTTGAACGCGCTTATCTTAGGAACTACTGGTCCGATTTGAAAAAATATTTAATTGTTAGATAGTCCATTTATTGAGAAAGGCTATCATGCTACAACCAATAGGAGCGGAGTACCAGTAAGAAATATCACAAAAACACGGGGAGAATTATGACCCATTCTCTCTTATCAGACGCAAGCGAAGTTGCGCGGGTCAGCTAGTACTTCATATTTGTTCCATTCTTGTAGTTAAAGAGTAAATTATTGAAAGAACTGTAGCTCGTTTTTCTAACACCATCGACTGGTTACTGAACTGGCTAGTTATCGATAAATTTTGTGTGAAAATCTGATCAGCGCATCTAACGGGCGTCTTAGGAACTACTTTGGCAGTACATTCGGCAAACATTCGATACTTGACAGCACTGACTGAAGAGTTGAGAGTAGACTGTAGGTCCCAGATACAATAATGTGAATCTAGTCATGAATTGATCTAGACCAGTTACTGTCCTTTGCGATCGCAAAATATTATATATATATATAAATACTCAAACCCACAGCAAAGTATAAGCCTCTTCCCGTTGACTGCTGTATGCTATTCGCTTCCAGTGCTTTCCGAAAACTTCACTAAGACATCGACCTATCTTTCTGTAGATTAGATAAGTCTACCAACTCTTCGTCTATCTTCAACATATTTTTTTTATTAAAAATGATAACTTTCGCACTAAGAATTGCTCTTGTGTTGCGGGGACTTTAACAAACATACAAACAACGGTCACAAAGTACAACGAGACTCGAATCAATTAATTGTGGATTGCACAAAAAAAATCCCTTGTGAGAATCGAACCTGCGACGTGGCGACCTAAGCCACTGCGCCACGGAGGCAGTCAAAAAGATGTATTCTGTTATAAATCAGTATATGAGTGGACGTAAGTAAATATGACAGTACTGCAAATATGTGCCAACGGACTGCTCCATTTAGCCTTCCGGCGTATAGTTGCATAGCGCAGGCGCCAAGTTTGTTCTCCCATTAAGTTCTTTCGTCATGGATGCAGTCATCGACACGGTTGAAGATGATCTAATGAACCTTGGCATCGATATGATAACTAGCCTTAATTATGTTTCAGGTGAAATATCCGATATGATTGAATTGTGGTAATTTTTGTATCGTTTGAGTAAGCAGTGAAACCAGCTAACCGTCTTATATGGATTGATTTTTCAAATATTTTATAGTACGCAATCTTAGTTTTATATTGGGGGATGACTGGCTGAGATCTCAAGACAAGCCTTTTTCACAAAAGTAAGCGTGTAGTTGTCGCGTGTAGTCTTCAGAATGTGTAAGAAACACACAACATATTTAAAAATATCCGTCATCAGAATTTTCCGTATAAGACTAAATTACGCTTGCATTATCGTAAAAAAAGTAAAGTATTATTTCTATCGGTTTATTGGTTATCAAACTAGTCGTCCTTAATTTATGCCACGTTTTCATTAAAATGTATTTTCTTTTTACGATTCTTTTGAATTTCATTTCTTTAATGGCGTGCGTGTTATCAGAAAATTAAGTCACCCTTTATTTGTTTACCAACAAGAGATGCGATGCGATCGTAATGTCGTATACATCAAGTATTTCATGTCCATAACTATCTCGGTTGCTATGCGTTTTTACTTGTAATTTTAGTTTATTGACCCTTGAATTTATTGTCAATTTTCATTCATAAGTTTCCTCTTTATATGTAAAACATCGTTACTTTTTAAGGGCTACGATTTTAAGTTGGTTGTTTTGATTGTAAATTGTATTTAATTTGAGGGTTTTCGTTCAGTTCAATTTCAGTATGTAGTGGTTCATGGTAGTTGTAAGTGAAAAGTGAGATATCGTTAAGGTAAATAAGGCTAACGAACACATAAAACTGTATTATTAAAACTTTCTTGAGTTGAAATTAGGTTTCGCAATTTAGACTTGTGCTTGTTACTGTTTATTTCGGTCATGTCGGATATAATATCGGTATACTTTAGTAGCTAAATAACAATTCAACAATAGCTACTCAGTTTCCTTTACAAATTGACACGATTTGTACTACAAATTAAACGGTCGATCTAATTCGGAAACGAACTTGATCCGTGTACACTGGAGCATTGGACTCGTACAAACAAAACCGCATCGAAACTGGGGCGTATTTTAGTATGTACCGCTCTGAATTCGACACGTTTCGAAGATCACAAATGTACCTACTGTAATACTACGAAAAAGCATATTAGACCAAAATTAACCATTCGAAAGCATTTGACAAGGTTTACCACCTAAATTAGGATCTAGAATTTGTTTTTACTTGTTCTATATTAGTGAAAAAGTTCAATTTAAATACCCTGAAATTATGAGTGTAACATTTGTACAATAATTAATATTTAAAAAGACAATCAGTTTCCAGTACTGGAGTACCACAGGGCGATGCATGCGCCCCACGTCCTTATCCTAACGAAACCTATCGTAAGATTGGAAGGTGTGCCGAAAATCGGCATTTGAATACCAAATAGTTTGCGATTCAAGAAAATAGGTTACTGTGTTGTCTGCACAGACACCGTGAATTAGTAGACAAGTCTACGTTTTCAGAGAATTCTGTGTTTGATGTACAATATAACTGATATATTTTATTCTGCTTGAAAAGAATATATAAAATTAAAAAGATAGTAAGAAAAATTACGGTTTGCTCGGTTCGTTGTATGTTTTAAGTTAGTAAATATTTGTAAGATCGTGTACACCTGAAGCCGTCACTCACCTCCCTCATATTAAACTCACTTCAATTGAAACTGCGAAACAAACCAGACGCACTTTGTGGGTATTCCCACAAACACGTTAGAGGCTAACCCGATTCCACTACAACCGCGCGTAACAACAATCTTTTTTATTTCTTCAATAAACAACTGGGTCAGTTTTACTAAAATAAAGTAAAATAATCACGTTCAAAGTTTTAATTATTAGTGTTTTGAAGGTTTAGTACGTTCTTAAATGAAGTTCAGCGGTCCGTTCTTTGCCTACGCTCTGGCGTTGGGCCAAATTATAACACAAGCGCATTTAGGCCCGACTGTCGTGTAGCAAAAATGTATGTTTCTTCTAATGTATGCCTGAAATTTATCCCGTTGTATGTCTGTATCTTCTGTAGCCTGTAGTGATAACCTAATATGTGTTTGAAAATATCTCGTAATTTGACCTAATTCGCACCTCTACATCATTATTCAAGGTCGGTTGATTGATAGTGGTATGAAAGTTTGAAAGAGTAATATGTAGGTCTAGGAACTACACAGTGAAAGTTATATTCTAGGTTTTTCTATTACTATACGAAGATTTGTATAAGCTCAAATATTTGATATCTAGATTTTAGAATACTAATTTGTACGGCTTATAATATAATCAGTTAAACATCTTCTCACATTGTCCACTTCTGTGAGTATACATATTGTTAAATTGGTACAGGCTTTTACACATATGACGTAGATACGTTTCTGCAATTTCCACCTAATTACCATCAGGAATAACCGCAAACACACGCCTGTTGAAACGTAACACAAATACACTCAAACATCATCATCAACAAAGTGTGCATTAAAAATAAAGAAGTTTACTTTAAACATCGAAGTTTCCAAGAATATCGTGTGAAAATAATAACATTTGCATATGAAATTATTTTTAATCCTTTGAACTGTGTATCTGGAGCTGTTGATGCAATAATTGTGTGAGATGTAAAACATACGGACGATTCAGTATATCAAGTCACTGACCTACAAACTGAAGGATTTATGTTAATCCGACTGTTGTATAATACGATGGCCGATTTTTTTATTCAGATCATAGTAGAAAGACGTCATTAGAGCATTAGAAATCGTGACGCCTAATCTGAAACTAGAAAAATCCAATTTGAAAAAAGTAAAGCAGAACCTTGTGAGGAACACATAAGGTATAGACAAATATACAGCAAAATATAGGGCTTGTTAAATATGCGAAAGATTTCCATTATGAAATTCGCAATCTTCATATTTCCTACACTAAATAGTATACTTACATTTAAATTCATCAAATTAATTTCGGAACTTTCGAAGATATCCGCTTCAAGAACCGAAGTTTACGTTTCTGAACAATCCGCAATTTGAATTAATCGTATTTGGTTTAAATGAGTTAATTAATGGAACGAAACTTTGCTTCAATTCTGATAGCATGCCGATAAAATTTTTATGTTGCTTGTAGCTTTCAACTAGCTAAATTTTGTCTGCGTACAAAATCAACATATCTAATCAGACCGTAAAGTGTACATAATCTTGGCTTACTAAAGTTCAGTCGTTTGAAAATCAATTTATACGTTGACTAAGTCTAACTAGACTCCCGCCTGTACTTGTTATTCTAAATCAGTGCCCGAAAAGGCCTTGACATACATAAATGTATTTATTTTCTGTCTCTAAGTTACGTCTCTATAGCTTTTAAAGAAAGATTACTTTACAAAAGGTGTACAAATGTTAAACAAGGTTATTGTTGAAATGAATCTTACTTTATACAAAGAAGATAAAATAGTTTTCGATGCGTCAGAAAATCGTAATAAAGTTAAAAGAAAAGATACAGAATTAGCCAATACATCACTGGCTGGATAAGATTTTGATTCTAATTTCGTCGATTATATCACTGGTGTAGTGCAGAAAGCGTTGCCAATATTAGACCCGTCTATTGACTCCAGCTGGGATTGACATAGTGATCTAGAAAAAACTTATTTTAAACCTGTCAGAACCTGAAAATGGAGGAGCTAATCTGATCCTAAGATGTTATGGTGAGACGTGGGCTTATGTTGACTTTAAACTGAAAATACTTGCTGTAGGAACAACAAAACTCATTGCATCATGTTTAAAGGAATTGATTCTAATAAAATTTGATGTTTAATTTAATGAATCTTTCATCGAAAACTACTTTCTATTGAAATTTACTGCTATAGTTTTTCTACCAAGAAAATACGTATATAAATTTCTTGTAAAACCTTACAGTATCCGCATATTTACAATATTTTTATTGGTTCTTCTTATAAAATATTTCATAAACGCTATTGATTATAATTTTTTGTAACTTTGATGGGTGCCTACGCAGACGCCTACATCATTTTATTTTATAAATATTTTTCTCAGTGATTTACACATCTTGTGTTACATGGGTGAAATATTTTTGAATTTATTTCTGTGAATTAGTCAAGTTATTATTAGTTGTTATATGTACCTATGTAAATGACTTTTGCAAGCATGATTTGGTTAACATTTATTGTCAGGCAAGAACAAAATATCAGACTGTCTTCAACAATAGTCTTGACTCATATAATATTAATGTCATAATCATAACCCTACGAAAAATGTAGAGCAGACATTTCTTCAGCATACCACAACTAACGCTATCATCTCCAGAAAAAAACTGACGATATTATTAATCCAAAGAACCATAAAACCGCAGTATAATAGATATTTATTTTAATAGCTAATAGCTGATCATAACAGTTTACGAGTGAGGGCCTATTAATTCCTAGTCACCTGTCTGCGTCCATCATTGTGATCATAACAATCATTGGCACGTCGTATGCTTCTCCAGTTTTTTGTGATTACATAAAGGGTCTTCACTCTGGCACGGTTGGAGATTGGCCAGGGACCGTACATTGCCCAAATGTAATTTTTTTGACATACGCCAGTCTGGCCGTCGGCCACAAGACGCCATTTTCGCAAAAGTTCGTTGATTTGTTATGCAAAATGTTTTTGTGTGGAATGATAGAAATGTTTCTCTCGATCATGTGACGGATCGCTAGGAAATACAATGAATAATGGGTAGTAACAGATTGAATATAAACAGAATATCTTAAAAGCAAAATAGTTTGAGCGGGAACATAAACAAACAATGTTGACTAAAAATAAGTCGGATTGGAAAGTCGTTAATATTTTGCTCGACTAGAAGATTTGTAGTGCTACGTGTTGGGATTAGGTGCTGAGTAGCTTTGTTAAGATGGATGTCGGTTTCCATTTTAGAAAAATAAATATTTTAATAAAAAAATTATGTGTACGAATGCACGAATAACTAGTAATGAACGAATTGCGTTCTACTTCAGACCAATATAAAAAAACTACATATAAAAATCGAATATTACTGTCACAACTATCCAAACGAAACTCTCCGATACTTTCTTTATCGAGTGTTAACTTAAAACTCTGCAAGGTAGATACTGGCGTAGAAACAAAATATCTAGACCAGCTGTTTTCGTCTGATCTACCTATCTGCCTGTAGTTCGCCTGACTGTTCTAGTTTCTCTCCCGTCATTGGGTGTGTTGTTGCTAAACACTTTTTTCATTCCCCCTGACATTGGCAAGTGTCCAATATAATTTATTTAACAGTTATGTCTTTCAAAATATCACCATTGCACCGTGCAGGCGACGTCAAGGTTTTTCATGTTCAGTCTTATTTATATAAATTAGCACGAGTATTTGATCCCATCTTGTTAGATTAATGCGACCTTTTGACGTTACTGTGACTTTTATTTTAGTTTGATTATGTAATTTGGAGTTCTCTGGTTACAGCTAAAATGGATCTTTATTCATGGATAAAAATATCAGTGTGATCTTTATCAAGTTTACCGATATAAATTATGTCGACTGTGATGACAGAATTTCCAGTTATGCTGGTCTGAAGTTATGTATCTATTCAGTACAGTATACTATATGGTGTAAATAAATTTTAAAATCAAAATTTTGTGCTTTTAAGCTTAAGTTGGTACCTAGTTAAGTTTGCCACGAATTTATACACTATTAGTCTTAGACTACACTAGTTATAGGTCAGGTCACCTCCAGAAACAAACTGAAGCGTAGAATTCTCATACTTTAGTGCCTTTATTATATTTATTTAGCTCCTTCAAGTTCATAAATAACTTTTTGTTATTGACATATTTCCCCAGCCTCTAAACGGTGACAATTTCCGCACCGGTATACACTTCCGCTTCCTTTAGTTAATTCATTCATTTACACCTCTCCAAATCTATCTACACTAGGGGCTGTCAACCGGTCGATGCACAAAGCAAATTAAATTGAAATATTATTTCAAGTATAGGTTTTATTATACCTAGTTGAAGTGTGAAGAACAAATCTTGGGTCTAATGTGTATTAGATCGGAGAAAAAGTCATTTCGCATTATAATATGTATGAACTTGTTATAAAATCTTTTATCTACACAAAAAAGCTCGATATTTGGGTACCTCACGAGCTCACTGTACATACTTATAATGCGAAACACCTTTTCCCCGACCTAATATTATTCGGCAACCAGTGATTTATACCTTCTACAGTTCCAAGTTTATCTTTAGAGTAGCAACTGACGTGTGCAGTACAACATTCCTCATCCAAACCACTTCAATATTTAGCAAGAATGTTCTCATTCTCATCTAATCTCGAAACTCCATTCAATAACACATTCCAGCATTATCAAAATTCAATAAATACACTTAAGAAGCGATTTGAACCTAATAAAAGTACAGGCATCTGTTGCATGGGACTGTACGGTGTAAATGTGGGTCGTAACCCCTTCTTTACTGAAATAGATCCGAGATTCAAATAGGAATAGTTTTAAAGAGTCCTTCCTTATTTTGTGGGTAATGAGTTGTATATTTATGTAGCAGTGTTTGTTGATTTCAAAGGGATGTTAAGTGCTGAGTTGGTTACTGTTTACTGGTAATGGACTTATGCTTCGCTTTCTATTTATTAAGTATGTTTTACTAACAATTATTTTTTGTGTCTGTTTAATATCTATCTGTGCAAATATTTTCTGTCTCACATAAAAAAATTGGCCAAGTTTTCAGAAAAATAATAACAGAATGTTTTCTCTTGTTACAGCGATGCACATGGTGGCGTGACACCGGGTTGACGTGTATCAACTCGCGAGATGTCGCAGCCGCCACCGGGGCGCGGTCGCGCGCGGCCCCCGGGCCCCTCCTCCCCCCTACAATACCGTCCACCTTCACCATGGGCCCCAAGTCCACCTCCGCTCATATCGGGGCCCAGGCACTCCACAGCTATAGTGACTCCCCCTCCAGTTCACCCTTCACCGAGGCCGTTCAGGCCTTTACACTCCCCTCACACATTACGACAGCATTCGCCATCACCTAGCTCCCATTTCTCCATCTCTCCGTACCCAATGTCTCCGACGTTGGGGCAAAGTCCTGAGTACTTTTACTCGTCTCCATACGAACCGGTTCGGGAGTACGATTACGCGGGAGTGCCGCTAGAGCCGCCTCCACCGCCGCGGCCGATGATATACGAGGAGGATGAGGAGGAGCGAGGACCTTCGACGGCGGAGATCATCGCCCAGCAGTCGCAGGAAGGCTACGTGGATGAAAAGTTAGCAGAGTACCAAGCTACCATTCAGTTATTGCAAGGTGAGCTAATTATAATTTTTCTTTAACGAGATTCAGAGCTTTTTGAAGAATGGTAGGCAGATACAATAGTGTAAGAACTAGTAATATCGACTTCATTTACCCACGGTTTCTGAAGTACATTTAGCGGTAGTTTATCAATTCAATTTAAGCGTTTAAACTTGTATAAAAAAAGCTATTGATTGATAAATTACCGCTAAATGTACTCAGAAACCGGGCATTAGGTATGGTTTACTATTCAGGTGCGATCTCACACTACTATAAACGTAACGGCTTAAAAGTCTTGTAGAAAATGTCTAATATTTGTCGTTCATGTTCGTTAAGTCTTTGATCCTAAATCAATGTATCTACATGACGTGTCACTCATGTACACACTAGTTAGTGTGTAAACAGGGTCGTGGCGAAGTCGGCACGATTTGAGTTGTCGTTTACAAATGTGTGGTTTAAAAGGTTAGAGCTTGAACCGATGTGGGTGGGTGAAGTGAATGTATGTCAGACTTTGTTAGTAGTAGAGATTAGGTTATGTGCCTTCCTGTAAGTATATTAAAAAGACGAGAAAAAAAACTAGTCACTTAATAAATCGCTTTACCAACGTTACTCCCATTTACTCACTTGCGACCTACCTGGTTGAATTGCCATTAGAATATTTTCGGCTTAAGTTACTCGTGTTACTTCACAAGAAGAAATACAAAAGATATTGAAAGGATACTTTTAATTACGTTAAAAATCTATGATGTTTTTCTCATCAAAATTCGATTCGCAAACAGATCACGATATCTCTCAGCATGACTTTCTATTGATGTATTTCTAATAGTAGTGCGTAGTTTGACAATAGACTCACCCTCTATCACACGAGTCCAAAATTGTAACTAACTAAAGTGTGTGTATTTTAATACACCTTCGAGAATAACAGACGCGAACTTAAAACTATAAATAAAAGTATATATCTGGAGTCGTTTTAAACCGTGTAACTTTCTTCCAAACGTTTTATATCAACAACATAGGATAAACAAAGAGACTGTAATTATTCAGTTATTTTTACTTGTATATATTTAAATTCAGTTATAGTCCGACAACTTCGTAGAGAGCTTTGTATGCCAAGTAGGTGGCATAGGTTATTTTTTAATTAGCCTGTATCTACGTTAGGACGAAATTCAGCATCATTCAGCCTACTGCAGAGCAAAGGCCCCTTGAATTTCCAGTCTCCTTGGTCTATTGTTGCGTTCGGCTATCCATCCAGGAACGCATCCAGGTATAGATTATACAAGATTAAAATTTAACACCTCAATGGGCCGCAATCTTAAGCAGATGACGGTGGCCTATTTAAAACAAATACTTTATTTCGAAGATACACAGGATTATTTTAATTTTATTTATTTATTTAAAAAGATAATTCCAACTATTTGTGGACACAACCAGACCCGAAACAATTACACTATGCAACAAATTTAAAAAAAAATATTCACCTGACTTACAGTATGCAATTATGACTTATCACCTTAAAACTATTCGGTGTGTATAAATAAAATTATTACATCACGTCAGATTTAGTAGTGATAGGCTTACTGATTTTGAAAAAAATTGTATAAAGGAGAGACTTAAATTTTTATTATACATTAAAAAAACATTTTTTTTAACGATTGGCTTTCCTCTTGTAACCAGTAGACACAGTATCCCTCTGGAGGCTCCAACAGTAGTCTGCAAGCGTGGCTGGTTCCCATCTACCCTGATAACGCTTCTCATACTCTGCAATTTCTGGATGAAATCTTTCTCCATGTTCATCACTCACTGAACCCATATCATTAATGAGTAATCTGAACGTTTGATGACTTGTGTACCCAGAAAAGATATATTTTTATGACTATCCACAAAAAAGTGAAGCAGACAGGAAACAATCAAGATTCTTCTTACCTCTCTTTTGTGACGTGATATATAAATATAAATGTGTTTTCTGTATTACACTAAGTATGCTTAATACGAATTACCATTCGGGATCCCAGATAATTTTTTGGTGTTGCATAGTGTTATTTGTGGATCGCACAAATAATTGTTCCGTGTGGGATTCGAACCCACGACCTCCAGACGCAATAGTAACGGCGTGGTGACCTAAAACATCCAGATAAATGCAAGCCAAGACTCTCTACTAAGTTGTCGGGCTACAGTTTCTCAGTCGTAGGGGTAACGGGTGCAATGTTATCGTTTATTATGACATACAGTGCAGTTTTATTTGTAACTCGGGATTCTTTAACGATTTTTTTATTGGTGCAATGTGCACGTGTATTTTACAAATAGATTTATATTGTGAATCAGGCGGTAAATATTCTTAAATTATTTTGTCACACACGAAGACGACGCTAGAATATTTTTGTAGGAGTCTATTAAATATTTTAGTAGGACTGGTATTTGATAGATTTATTTTTCAAGATGGACTATTTTAGTTTAGTGTTAAATCAGAAAAAAAAATTCTTAAAATATTCGTTTTGACAGAATTGAGATAAGCTCAACTATAAATAAAGATAAATTAATGAATTAATTTACCTGTAAATAAATAATTAAATAAACTATTGCTCCACCTAGAATAAGATGAAAATCATGTTCAAATAACAAACGACAGTTCCTTAAGTTTAAGAGTCATTGTATGTATGTGATGAGATGATGAGATGAGATGAGAAAAATAATATTCTCTTTCAGCACCTCAGCTATTTCATGTTACAGCTATCAACTATTTCCATATTCCCTGCTTACCTTTATGATGTAATTACAAAGAATGCTGGTTAGTTCGTGAATCAGCTGGCTCAAAGATTCCGTCACTTCAAATAATAGAAGTAAAAATGAGGTCACTTTATTGCACTACAAAGCTTTTAATAATAAACATACAAGTTTATGATCGTTTGATGTCTTTATTTTTGACTATGCAGCTGCCGTGCAGTTTGTGAGGCGGAAAAACTATGCAGATGAAATAACTTCATATTTTCGCCAGATCCGTTATCATTTTTCTGATTTGATGGATTTTTTTCTTATAGTAGCGAGTTCTTCATGACCGTTTTTTAATTTGTTATTGTTTTGGGAAAATTCTGTTTCATTATTATTTTGTTTTTATCCATTTGTGACCCGTTTTTCAAGCATTTAACTAGATCTAAAACCAGTGCGGGCTTATAAAAGTCTTCGAGTTTGACATGCTTGTCTTAATTTTTTGCAATTTTTCACTTAGTCTTTCGAAGATTTTTTTTCCAAATTTGTTCAATCATAAAAGTTCCCTTGCATACTTTAATCGATGATGATGTGTATGTCAAACTAGCTGACCCGCGCAATTTCGCTTGCGTCACATAAGAGAGGATGGGTCATAATTTTACCCGTTTTTGTAACATTTTTCATTGCTATCCCGCTCCTAAAGGCCGTAGCGTGATGTTATATAGCCTAAAGCCTTTTTCGATAAATGGTCTATTCAACACAAAAATATTTTTTCAATTCAAACCGGTCGTTCCTGAGATTAGCGCGTTCAAACAAACTCTTCAGCTTCGTAATATTAGTATAGATCCATGTAATCCAAGAAGAACTAATCCAAGAGTTCCATTTACCTATAAACTGTTCAAAGCATCATCATAAACCTTAGTAACACAGCATAGGAACATGACGTACGAGATCTTAGGTCATAAGCTTTCCGTCTAATCGATTCGCTAACGTCTAACTTTATAGCTGGACGCAGGTGGTTAGTCTAACGTGTAAATATAGCTGCAGGATTAATTCTGGAACAATATGTGGTGATTCAATGCGAAATAATGTCTGGTCTAGGGACTTGAGAGTCTTGTGTTATGTATAGGTATGTAGTGTTTTGCTACGGTGACGTAAGATAGTCTTCTCGTATCTTATTGATTGATGTGTGTGAAATTTTTGTATGCTGATTAAGATTTATTTTAGGTTATGTTTAAATTTGTCATGTAAGCTTTTGTAAAGGTATGCAATGAAGAGGGAAAGATTTTTAAGGGGGGAAAAAATGTTTTCGTATACCTTCTTTTTCTTGACTTGACTTTTGTGATGTCACCATCTATCATCTAAGAAAATACCTCGCCCACAAATATTTCATTTGTATGGAGCTGTATCTATAGTATAAGTAACAGCGAGGTAAAAATGACACTATCATATCATTTAGATTTTTGACAATAAATTGAGAGAATAATTCAGACAAAACGCAACAGAATCTTTCACGCCAAATGCAGAAAATACATTCTTTAAATTGGAAACGCACATAAAAATCAGCTGCTTCCAACGAGATATAGTTTATAAAAAGCACAAGTAAAATTAAGATAATAATGACACGTATTCTCCGAGCATTGGTCTCGGTCATGCAACATTTTTGCATCCTACACTACAATCGGTCGCGGCTGCCAAATTGCATGTTTCGCAACAAAGTGCAATATGTAAACAAACATTATTGTCTTAATTTACAACATGTACGGATGCTGTGACTGTAGTCACCGGTATTTCACTTAGTGAACTCATTTAGTTTTAGTGTAGGGAATACGAAGCTATGTTTATTTTGTCATCACTCTTGGAGTTAATTTTATCATGTCCTTATTTGTGAATAAACGTACATTGTAGGTTTTATTTTAACGGATTCGTATGTATTGCCTTAATATTTAAGTATGTCATCTTAATTTTAATAATTAATGACATCTTTTTAGGAATCTAAATAAGACGTTATTACTCGAGTCTTACATGATGTGTCATTTATTTCCAACTTACCGTGATTTCTACTATTCTTTAGTTTCATATTTTGATCGCTTTCGTTTCAGCTTTTCAGGTAGTTCTCTCATTCACGTAACTTGAGATAATTATTTTTCCCTCTGCTGCTATTACAATTATCGTCCCCTTTTCTGAAAAATCTTCATCACCATCTTTTTTCAGGCGTCCGCGCTGAAAGAATCAAAATAAAATCCATTATTCTCAGAACATCGTGTATCGCCAACACGTCTGATGGCGATCATGTGTAAAATTGAGCAGTCGTCTTTGAAATACGTCACGCCGCCCGCGCGCTACACCAACCTTGTACCTCGGACAACTTGTGATGGCGTTTCATGGCCTAAGATAATGTGTTGTGACGTGGAACTGGCTTGATGGCTTCACTACCGGTATAATTCATTCTTAGGCTGTAAATAAATATTCTTCTGGTTATCTTAAATCAAACAAAATCAAATCATTTTATTAATTTAGGTCAAATGATGACACTTATGATAGTCAATGATACAGAGAGTGAATTTCCCGCTAGTTCGGCAGGTAGGGCCAATGAGAAGAGCTGGTAAGAAACTCCTGGCCACTCTTTTTAATCACCAAGCCTAATTATAGATTTGCATTTGTTTTTACTCGCGTAAATGTCACTTGTTTTCAGTAAATCTATGTAATAATTTTAAAATCTTTCGTTTAAACTTACAGCTACTAAACAATTTAATTACATTGCGATAAATTCGTATAATATTTACCGGACGGTTAGAAATCTTGCTCCCGCTTTTGTTGCTAACTGTACAACGTGAAATGCATCTAAATTCCTCCATAGTAACATAGAAAAGCCTACCATATTTATGCGTTGTTGAACAATATTTTTTATCGTTTCACTATATTACAAGTTATTGGTCCCCCTATCATCGTATTGGATATCGTACCTCTATCGCGATTAGTCACGCGATGTTAATATACTGTGTTTGACTTCCCCTACTGTTTGTTTCTTAGTTGATTAATGTTTGGGATATTTTTTACTGGTTCTATGTAGATGTGCGTGTTGTTTTTTATTGATATTTTGTAGATATAAATCCCGAAAAAGAGAGTTTTGTGGCACGTGCGACGGAGTAATTTGGGTTGTTGTTTCGATCTTATATTTTTTTAAATCTTTTTAGACAACTGCCGCACTAAGAAGTGCTCTTGTGTCGTAGGATCTTTTACAAATATACAAACAACGGACACAAAATACAACGAAACAATTGTTTGTGGATCGCACAAATATGTGATTGTCCCGTGTGGGAATCGAACCCACGGCCTCCCGACGCAATGGTAGCGGAGTGGCGACCTAAACCACTGTGCAATAGATTAACACCATGAGCTTCATTGATCATCACACATAGGTTTTGAAGGCTGTTATCACTGGATTACCTCCGATGAAATATAATAATACTAGCTTTTACCCGCGACTTCGTTCGCCACCTGAATTACTCCATGGAAATGTGTCATTCTCCCGGGGTAAAAAGTAGCCTATGTCCTTGTGTCCGTGTTCTCGGGTATCAAAATATCTCCTTGCCAAATTTACTATTAATTGGTTTAGTAGTTTAAGCGTGATTGAGTAACAGACAGACAGAGTTAATTTCGCATTTTTAATAGTGGTATGTATAGTATGGATTAAATTACGTCGTCAAATATTCAATAAAATTAACTAAAAATAAAATAATAAAGCTAAAGCTGTAGACAACATAAGTTTTAATAACTAGCAGTTAACAAGTGAACTTATAGAGGTTGGTTGCATGCCAAAAGCGATAATTTGCGAGGCGGCGCTGCATAGACGCGCGTCAATCACTATTTCACTATTGAGGACATGTGTGCTCCACTGTCAATCACTTGCAGGTTTTTAGCTAAATGCAAAATGCTTTTAGCTTCTCCACAGCTTGTTCTTGTTTTATGTTCCCTTTGGTTTTGTTTGACCTGGTTTGATGGAAGAAGAAACAGTAAGGAGATTTTAACTTTATTTATTTAGACTTAATGTACAACACTGTATACAGGTAGACTTCAAGCCAGGGGATTTTTTTGCAAGTCTATGACTATCAGATATTGATGAAAATGCATATTTAGTACTTTTGGAAGAATGAGGTATCAGTAACTGGACATTATAATTAATTTTATATTAGTTTGTCAATTTCTCTTAGCTTGCCTTTTTTGATGTCGTTTGTTGAATGTCGAATGTTATACTTACTTTTCTATTAACGTGATTCGTCATTGCTATCTTAACGGCAATTTAAGACATATTTTACGCCTTTTCTTTTGCCCAATATACACTAATATCTATGCAACGTAACAAAAGCTATAATTTGCGAGGCGGCGCTGCATAGACGCGCGTCAATCACTATTTCACTATTGAGGACATGTGTGCTCCACTGTCAATCACTTGCAGGTTTTTAGCTAAATGCGAAATGCTTTTAGCTTCTCCACAGCTTGTTCTTGTTTTATGTTCCCTTTGGTTTTGTTTGACCTGGTTTGATAGAAGGAGAAGCGAACTTTGGACCGCATGAAAAGTAGTCGGCGTATTTTTTTATTTAAACTTAATATACAACACTGTATATAGGCGGACTTAACGCCAGGGGAGAGTTCAGCAATTCTACCAGATACATATTAAGGAAAAGGCATATTTAGTTCTTTTAAAAGAATGAGGTATCAGCAACTGGGTATAATTTTATATTAGTTTTTCAATTCCTCTTAGCTTTGCCTTTTTCTATGTCGTTTGTTGAATGTTATACGTAGTTATCTACCGACATAAATAATTACATACCTTACCTACTATAAATAAAGAATATTTTTCGCCGTTTCTCTTTCCTAATATTCATCAAACAACGTAACGCTACAAATAAAGATATATTTCAACCGTCAACAACTAACTATTCCAAACATCTAGTTTAAACTAACCAAATGAAACTGCTACACTAAAATCACAGTTCAAAATACCAACATCTCCATCGCCCTTATTAATGGAAAGCCACTTTATCTAAATCTATACTAATATTATAAAGCGGAAGAGTTTGTTTGTTTGTTTGAACGCGCTAATCTCAGAAATTAATGGTCCGATTAAAAAAAAATATTTCAGTGCTAGATAGCCCATTTATCGAGGAAGGTTATAGGCTATATATCATCACGCTACGACCAATAGGAGCAGACTACCAGTAAAAATTGTTACAAAAACGGGGAAAATGATGATTCATTCTCTCTTATGTGACGCAAGCGAAGTTGCGCGGGTCAGCTAGTATACCTATATAACTCAAAGGACTGACTGACGTAGTGATCTATAAACCACTGGACGGATCGAGCTGAAATTTGACACGCAGGTTGATGTTATGACGTACGTTTTCGCTAAGAAAGAATTTTGATCAATTTTACTCCCAAGGGGATAAAATACGGGATGAAATTTGTATGAAAATTCTGTCCTAAGTCACAAACCACGCGGACGAAGTCGCGGTCATAAGCTAGTTTGTTCATAAATGTCGAGACTTGCCAAAACAAACACATGTCGCGTGCATTTGCATGTAACAGTGACCCATGAGCCGTGAGATCATCCACCTTGCCGGATCGTGAGGGGATGACGAATGCTTTCCGCTTTACGACATTTCTATTCTGAATGTGTTGGACTACTTGTACTGTTGGCAAGGTCGGAAGCGGATGTTGCATTTGTTATTTGCAGTTCTTTTTCTGTGGTTTTATTTTTGGGATTCAAGTGCTTTGGTTATTGTTATGTAATTATGTTTTTTTGCTTCTACTGGTGTTTCCGTAAGGTGTTCTTTTCGTATTTTGAGCTTCTCAAATTTTCGGTTTTTTATATGCTTCAGTCTTTTCTGTGTTCATTTTTAAGTTTTTAATACATTTGTTGTTAAGTTTTTATTTGTGAATAATTTGTGACTGTGACGGACAGACGGACAGAATGACGAACGTATAAGGGTTCATTTTTTCCCGGTTTGACTACGGAACCCTGAAAATTAATTCGTTTCGGTACA
The DNA here is from genome assembly GCF_050436995.1 of Anticarsia gemmatalis. Classification (NCBI taxonomy): domain Eukaryota; kingdom Metazoa; phylum Arthropoda; class Insecta; order Lepidoptera; family Erebidae; genus Anticarsia; species Anticarsia gemmatalis. The sequence goes on along the minus strand of NC_134753.1, from coordinate 1,553,485 downwards.
GCGCCCCACAAAATTTACACGCTTGACATTAAAAGGAAAACTTAATATTAAGATTCTAAATATCAAATTTGAATAGCTTTTTTACCAATTCGATGAATTGCAAATATCTTTAAATCATCGTTTATTCTCCACTTAAGAATGTTTACAATTTTTCCATTACACGTGTCTTCAGTGACCTTGTAACCAAATATTTATTGAAGCTTGATATCATCATCGAAACGGTCTGATATAACAATGACATTGGCTCTTTCATCGGAGCGGTATTTTTAACTGAAGTGCATTGGAAGGCTGAAACTTCATCATCTGTTCGAACTGACTCATAAATGTTTGTATGCACTTAATTAACGGCCGTGTGCCAGGAATTTGATGAGCTTTAAATAATTGGCGTTGTTTGAGCACTTTGAGGTGTTTAACTCAAATTTGCGGTGACTTATGTTGGAATTTCTGTGTTGATTGAAATTAGTGCATGTAAATTTAAATAAATATTACTGGTCCGTTCACACACAGACATTTAATTCCAAACTAAGCAGAGCTTGTGCTATGGCAACCAGATATCTGATAAGCATATTATATACCACGTCAAGTTTACGTGCATGTGTAATGCACGTAAATTTGCTTGCGACATTATAACTAACATTAATTTAAGGGATATTAGGTACTTTAGTGATGTTCATTCTGACACGAAATTCAACAAAAAAAGCCAAGAAAATGAGGATATTACGTAATATTTCTAGTACTGTTTGAAGTATTACTCGTTTTACCCGTGATATTAGGAGCAATGTATATTGTACAGCTTCTATCGATGTAGCGTGCAGCTAAAGAACAAGACAAAGTGACTTGTCGTAAGTCGCTCTATCAAACGCTGCACACGAAATTTAGCATTCGTAAAATTAGCTTCAAGAAAACTTACATTCTAAAAGGTTTGTAAAATGTAATATTTGTGTTTCTAGTAAACTATCGTTCGTCCAGGATTCACCAATGTTTCTGTTACGTATCCTGGTTTTTGTATTTATTCTGTTGCTACGCAAAGGTTTCTCCCGTAGAATTTCAGGCTCAAACTCCATAATTTGCCAAATATAAACTAATTATTTGGGCACAAACTACAACCAAACCCATTTTTTTTTTTGTAATTTGAGGGAATCAATCACATAAAGAACTACACAAATGCTACAGTTAAATTAAACTAACCCACTTTTATAGAATAGGGTAGTATTTCTTTGCCAAAGACGTCACAAGATTAGATGTAATCAAGTAAGATAAAAAGATTCAATGCCAGCGGATCGCTCAGGTCGAAACTTGCATCATCCGTCGAAATAAATATCGTAAATCTAGAACACTTGGTCATCATTTCTTTTTAAAAACGTGGGTAACTTTCTGCTAAATATTTTTGGTTCTGTATATAACTATTTTAGTATGGTTGTTGTACGACTAGCTGACCCGCGCAACTTCGCTTGCGTCACATAAGAGAGAATGGGTCAAAATGTCCCCGTTCCCCGTTTTTGTAACATTTTTCAGTGGTACTCTGCTCCTATTGGTCGTAGCGTAATGATATATAGCCTATAGCCTTCCTCGATAAATGGACTAACTAACACTGAAATAATTTTTCAAATAGGTTCAGTGGTTCCTGAGATTAGCGCGTTCAAACAAACAATCAAACAAACAAACTGTTCAGCTTTATAATTTTAGTATAGATTAGTATAGATTTATGATCGTTTATCCATACTATAATTATGCAAGCAAATGTTGTTGGCAGTCAGTCTGTTAGGTTTTGCACTGGTGTCTAAACTGATTGAGGTGTTTGATAGAGTGATAAAATATGTACAAGGAAGGAAGTAATTAGCTTTCTTGATTAAATTATGATTGTGGTCAAAATGTAGTTAGGCCTTAAAATTATCTTTAAGATTCCATACTTAAAATCATGTAACTATGTCTTAGACAGTTACAGGCTGCTGAATACTTTTATATCCAGATTCTGTTTTATTTTATGCTTTATTTCCATTTTTATGGACCATTCAGACGACGAAACTTACTCGAAAATACATTAATTTGATTTGTGTTTTATATAACTACAGTTTCTAAATGACGCGTAAGGTCTTATAAGCAATAACACTCATGTTTTCTGCAGCCCCTAAATTGCTGCTTCTCCCCTAAATTACTTCAGATCTTCTAAATTGCTGTTTATAATTCTAACTTTATTACCATTCTAACTTAACGGCCTAAATAAATCAGAGTTTTTTCAGACTTAAGCACATTTTATTGCCTTATAGGTATAACTATTTGCCTAAATTACTTCCCCGTCTCGTCATGCGGCGCCGGCGCCCCTCGCTCTGTACGCAACCCTCTGTCGCCTGGCCCACAGCCAGCAGACGACTCTTACAGAGATTCATTCAATGCTCACGAAATCTCATATGAAACGACGCGATATATTCCCTACAAATATCAAAAACTTCTAAGAGTTCAATTCCTCAACCTTCGTCCAAAAATATTGTTGTTGCTAATTTGGCATCTTTTGTTTCTGATACGATTTTCAATTTCTTTTAAACTTCTTGTAAGTTTTCTACTCCATCACCAGAAACCTTTATAATTAACGTAGCAATAAATAATAGCAACGTTGCTTAATTTATTATTTTGCAAATTGACAGCACTTTGCCGAGTGTTTGCATCACAATTTCCACTGAACTGTGGCCATCTATCTTCACCGCGAATTCTGTTACCTCCGCCGTTATTTGTTATAAATTCGTGAACATTCTCATAAATTATAACACATATGCGCAATTTGGCTTCAAATATATCTGTTTCAGCGTTTCTTACAGCTGACTCGAGTCTAGTCACAACGTCATCCGCCCCCGCGGTTATATTACTTACGTCATCACTTAATCGTTTATAAGACACACGGAAAGTGTTAGAAAATTCGAGGTCGATGCACGAGTCGTTATTTTCTCCACGTCTCATTTCTATTATTGCATTGTGGCTTGTTTTACCTATCGTAAGATTATTTCTAGATGCTGTGTCTGTGGGCTTTAAATGATTGTCCCCGACTACTACGAGTAGGTATAAATTGGGTTGTGTCTACGATGTTTGCACGCGGTTTTTTTATTGCTGGACATTACATAGCTAAACATGATCAGTTTCGTGTGTCGTGTCTTTCAAAATGTGTACGAGTTCATCGATAAATATAAATGTTGGATTCTTTGCATTATTTGGATTTTTTGAGTTCAGTTCAACGAGATTCTCGTTAGCAGTTTTATGAGCAATCAACACGTGTGTTTTACCATAAGTCGTCTAGCGAGTAAGAGTGTAAATTAGTGCCAATTTCTACTCAAGTTGTGGCACATTGTGGTTGGTTAGTTCTATTTTAATATTCGCCAGTTATGAATGTTGTTCAGAATCATGGAAATCGCGGCTTGTTTCTAATTTAGAGCGATTGACCTATATCGCTAAGTTGCTACCGTTTCGGTTTTAAATAGACGTTGACTGTTTAGGAATGAAGATTGATGCAGCCAATACTGACCGTTATTGACGACTTTACTATTAGTGTTCCACTTAGAATTAAAGTTTTATGTCTTTAGGTATGATGAATTTGTCTGTAAAAATAACCCTTAGTTTTGACAGCTAGTAAGGGGTAATAAACAAGTTTATGAAAATGTTTAGTTTCTTCACTAGAAACTGACACTAACGAATTGAAAGAAATGTTAGAAAAAAATAAGTCTTTCTGAGTATGGATCAACTATCATCAATATTTCATGTTCAAAAATGAAAATTTCAAACAGTCTTGATACTGAAAACTGACGTTTGTAAAGGACGTGTTACGCAAAAACCAAATATTTGGCATGCATCTCGTAATTGCAATAATGTAATGCATTCCAACGTTTCAACAAAGTTTGAATTACTCCCGTCTCCTGTCGTTGCTCGCTATTTGTGAGTGACCTATTTGCGAATCTGTGAATGGACTTCCAAGAACCTCTCAGTGTTTAGGGATTATAATTTTCTTATCGCACGGTTAGTGGTCAACCTAGTGTTAACGTTTTTCTAGCCGCCCGAAGGCCTTTGACTTGGCTTAACGACGGTTAACTTAATTGACAACAACCGGGACCGACATTTTACGCGCCCTCCAAAGCATGGAGACGCCCAGTACAAATACGATGCGGTCACCCATCTATGAAATGTCCGCACTAATACGACGCGAGTTACTCCCGTCTCCCGTCGTTGCTCGCTATTTGTGAGTGACCTATTTGCGAATCTGTGAATGGACTTCCAAGAACCTCTCAGTGTTTATCGTGGATTATAATTGGAATATGGCGAAGGTAAGCGTTGGCATGGCACTCGCGAGGGATGATGCAATTAGTAGTTGGAACTGACGTGGCGTCATTGTTTTGATGTTGGATGACATTTGTTTTTGATTGTGTCAGGCTTGTTATTATAATGTTGGGGATGGACGATTGATAAGATGACAAGAACAACTTTCTTCATTCGATGTCGTGTTATTTGAACTTGTGTCAGACTTGTTATTAGTCTAAAAGTATGGACGGTTGAAAAGATAACTGGAAAGACTTTCTCTCTTCATTCCACTCTTTATGGCCCCTAGTGCCATGGTGTACTGCTAAAAGGTTAAAAGTCTAAAGACGCCACGTAACTACCAAGGCGTCGAGATCGTGTGTCGATTCCCAACGGAACAAAAAATTTAAATATCTATAAATATCTGTCTGTTTCGAATGTGCTGTTAGGTAATTCCCGCTGTACGTATAAGAGGAAGTCTCAGCATGGGAGTTACTATAGTAATGTTATGATTGTTATTGTATCGGTATAGGTAGTGAAGTAGTTATAAAATATTTTGAAAATACATTCCTCAGATGTTTCCGAACATAAAGCAGAGAATTATCATCACTGCATGCATCACTACTTCAAGATTATAAAGAATTATTATATTTCTCACAAATCGCTCCCAAAATTAATATGGAGTAGGAAGTCGGCGTAACATTTTTATAATCTCCCTGACATTTTATGTTACAATACGTTTAATTACAATAAATCCATCGACTTTCATGTCTCCACTAAAGACATAACAAGAGATAAATCTTCGTGATATGGGCTTGTAGGCGTTTAACGCGATGTCTCACTCATAAATACTGCGTGAAGATATGCGCTGTTAGTTACAGTAGGAATATAAATAAGTTTGTTAATAAGTTTAATGCTAAATAGGCCTACTGGGTAATATAAAAGAATACTATTGTAGTTTGACCATATACTATCTGCCTCAGCGTAGTCGGTAATATAACTGACCACTAATTATGAGGTCTCAGGGTTGATTTCCTCTTCAGAAAAATACTGTTGGTCTAATTTAAATCAGCGTATTTCTTAAATAGTAGGCCGGAGTATGGTAACGTGCCCGGAATATGGCTATAAGCTTGCCCATTATAACATGAGACTAACGTTGTCGAATTGCGGTGTATTTCATACGCCTTTGCTTACACCTTCTGGTATAATAAGGGTGATATTACGTAGGTATGTACATATTATTATGTACTATTAGCTTTGTTAAGACAAAAGAAAGACTGATATATAATCATTAAAATTTGATAAATATACTTGCAGATGCATACTTTAGATGCTAGGAAATTACAAATAGTTGTCTAGTGATCAAATACCCGCTAAATCGAAGGTTTTGTTTGCTTATTAAAATGTAATAGATCGTATTAATTTGTCTATAGATAAATGTATTAGACATCCTAATATTCCAAGTCTACGATCCCAATCAGATAAGATTTGCATCTCAATTTGCATGAAGTTCCAATTTAGATTATGATCGTCTGCACAAACATCCGTGTCAATCAAACCTAAAGTAAAGGTTGTTTTTATGTATCGATTACCGAATTACATAAGTACCTATTCTCCATATATTCATTTGTTGTATGGTTAGTGGTCAACCTAGTGTCAAATTTGTTTAGTCCCTGAAGGCCTTTGATATGGGTTAACGACTACTATCTTAATAGACAACTGGAACCAATGTTTTGCGTGTCTTCAGAAGCACGGAGGCACTCAGTTCTAATACCGCTACCTGTGGTTGTGGTTACCCATCAATTAAATGTCCGCGCTAACTTATTTATCAGAGAGCGTGAAAAGAGTGCACGTTTTATACATTATATTTTGTACTGGTGATGATGATGATCTCTCAAACTGATTTCGGCCATGGCGACCACTTTGACTATTAATTAGACTGGTGCGGATGCGATAATAGTTTAATTAGACAATTCTTTTGATTTATCTCATGTTATAGAGGGTAAGAGTATTATCACATAATACAAGAAAATGTCACTAAGCTCTGGGTTACCTACTACTGAAAATATTCTACCAAAAGTATGCGAAAATACAGTAGTAACCCCTTGTATCGATTTAATTTGCTCTATACTCGTTCTCACTAAAGTTTCGCCTTATTAACCAATAAATAACTCTCTTTGATCCACAATTACTCACACACTGCAAAAATGCACTCCAGATTATGCATTTAAAATTACCATCACATAATCTCATCAGCATTTGATTATCCCATTAAGATGCCAATACACTACCCTGCGTTACACCTAATCGACCGACGAAAAATGAACCTAATTTCAATAGTGTTAAAGTATAAATTAGTACTGCGACATCATAATCCCGGTGCACACGTCTTGAAGATGTGTACACTTAAATAAAGATGAGAATATCCTATAAATAAGATGTATTTATATAGAAATGTATCGTCCGAAAGCCGCCTACGTGGATGGGGCTATTTTTACATATTACTATAATGTTCGGAGTGAATGCGATCGTGTTGTCATGGCTTATCATTTGGATTTATAATGTTTTGTATGTATGTATGTTTTTTTTCAGCTTGTAAGCCTACAATGCCTATGTAGTCTATAGTATGAATTTTGCCATGTCCTACCTATCCATTGTTTACCTACTTACTGACAAAGATTTTCTTTAACTTTGTTATTTCATTTTCAAAACCGATTGACGGATCCCCTACCGAATTCTGTGAATGAAAGATTAAAAAAAATGAAATAATATTTATTGCTGCAATTAGACTTAACCAAAGGTTCTAAAATAAACACGTCATACTATTACTATATCTAAAGCTGGTACATTATTAACGGTAGGTACAATTTCAGGTCTTCTTAAAAGGCATGCCTGTGTGAGGAGACCGACTACGATTAACAAAAGCATTGAATTGTTTACCCCCGGTTTCTGAGTACATGTAACGGTAGTTTATCTATTCAATATTATATTTTATATATGAGTTTAAACGCTATTGAACAGATAAACTACCGCTTAATGTATATCAGAAACTGGGGGTTAGTCGTTCAGTTTTACGTAATATCCTAAGACAGCAATCCATCCATAATATTTGATCTTTTTGTAGTAGGTAATATGATGTCACCCTATGATATAGGCTTGCCTAATCTAAGCACGGCTGCATGGAAAGCTTATTTTGTTGCTGTAAGCTTGCATTTCTATTTTCAGTTCAAATTAACGCTTTTTATATCTATAGCTAGATACTTAATGTCGTTTTGCCGTAACCTGTAGGCTGATGTAATTGAAAACTAAACTATAAATGATCATTTATCTATAAAACTATCAGTTTTATCGACGTTGGTAGAAACATTAAACCAAGATTTTCAATTACGCGATATTAAAGGACGAAACGCCGTAATTAAGTGAGAGCTTCAGATTATAAGTCGTAAAAAATTGATTATAAACTTATAGGATCTTGTGTCTCTCATTACTTTACATCTTTTATTTGTATTTTTATTGAATAGGTACTCAGGTTTACTACAACGTTTCGCTCAATGAATATCTACAGGATATAATAATTGAACAACTATACTGTAGGTTCATTTACTTCTATACTGCCAAGTGCCAGTTCCTTCATACATATCACATTGAGTTGAAAAATCATATGACGTCATGTAAGAGTATTAAATGTACAACACCGTGACGTCACTAGCTCCTACTACTTTAACTTTCATACTTTTAAGGAAGTCACTTTTTATTGCTATTTGAGGAAAAAAATACGTGTCTAATATTTCTAAATTATCTGACTGTCGGACTAGTAAGAATATCAGTTTTTCTACCTTGGAAACATCTACCAAACGAACTCTAAAACAAAACTCAGTCAAAAGAAAATTGTATTGTAAATGTCATGAACTAAAAATTTACTATTTAATTTCGCCATACGTGCTTCATGTTTAATCTAGGGCCGATCTGTGTGACCTTTCCTTTTACTTGAGCTCGTAGATATCGTTCAATAGTTGAACTACTTTCATTTACCTCAATTACATTAAGCTTTCTCTTAGCTCCTTTGTTTTGTGTTAAATCTACTTGCTTCTGTATGGAAGTTTTTGCCATTAAAATACTTCGTTTGGCTTTCTTTATGTATCTAGTAGCCGTTTGCACCAGTTTTGTCCGGGTCACATCAGGTTAAGTTTAAAAAAAAACACTAAAACCTTAGTAAAGGATTACCTTATCTATTGGTGAAAACTACATGTATGAGAATCCGTCCTGTACATTTTGAGTTTGTAAAACTCAAAACATTTATAAAATTTTGTTTTATAAATGGTCTGGTTGTACTTTGTGTCCATTGTTTGTATGTTTGTAAAAGTCCCCGCGACACAAAAGCAATTTATTCTTAGTGCGGGAGTTGTCATTTTTAAAGAAAGAAAGAAAGATATAAGAGAAGAGAAGAAAACCAGATTACAAGACGAGGGGACCAAGAAATGGATTAATTGTGTGAAAGTAGAAATGCATACTTAAGAGGTTTTGACAGAGTTAACACCTGATGAGATAAGGAGGAAAACATCGACTGTACAGATTTATGTTAAAGGAAAATAAGATCCAGACAATGATTTAAGCATTTTCGACTTCTTCCCAACGATTCCTCTTAAATCTTATGAGTAGTCTTTTCCAATGATTGATTTATCAAAAAACAGGTGGTATTGTTATTTCGTCTCTTATTTATATATCTTTTCATCTCTTTCCCCAGTTGTCGACGCTACGGTATACATAATGTAGTAAATGTGTTCTGGAAGGTCGTCTATTATAAAAATCACAATATTTCGCTAGTATTTATAGTTTGCCAAACGCCTACGAGCCTGCCTACGGACATCACACTAACCTAGTTGTCTTACAACTGACAAGCTTTACAATATATGTATTTCAAATCGTTGGTTTGTCCTGGAATTTATTTAATTACTAGCAGACTGGCCCGAATTCTTCTGGTTATAGTACAATTTTATCCCGTTGATTCCATTTCCATGGGAATTTTGATCCCATCGATCCCATACAAACATGGTTCCGGCAGTAAGAAGCATATTAAAAAAGACTGGTTAAGTTGTTAAAAAGTTATGTGCGTAAATAAAAACGAATCGAACCAAAACCAAGATATCTGTGTCATCTTGGTTTTGGTTCGATTCGTTTTTATTTTCATAGATTTTTCTGTAATAAATCTGTCTCAACAAATAATGTAGTTTTGCATGAATGTCCCACTTGTCACTGAATTTCCCCACAATCAGAGAAACGGCACATTTTATCACGTTTTCTAAGTGCGGGTTACCAGAACGCAACTCTTAAAAAGGTTTTAAAATATTCATAGTCATTATATTCTTTGAATAGCAAAAGCCTTTGTCAAAGCACATCATTTTAAAACCTTCCACCTTGCGCTAAAACGCAAAACGTCTATGGTCGTTTCATATACTCACGTAAATATGGTCCTAGATGCGTTACTATTACCCAAATGACATCAGTACCCGTAGAAATAAAAACATTAATATCTCTCGAAAGAGGAAGTATCACTAACCAAACCATTAAAGTCCCGTTTTGTAATCAATGACGTCACAAGCCATTAATAAACCGAATTGAAAATAACGTAACGTTCTAATCAAAACAAACTCACCTCCCATCTATTCAGTGACGTTCACGTGAATACAGAAACATTACAATAAATGTTTAGACTGTGTTCAGTAGCGCTACCATGAGTTGGTAACTATAGTCTCCCGGAGACACTGTAGTTCTCGTAAAACTCGAACAGCGCCTCTAGCGGATAGTTAAGGTACCAAAATTGCTACCATGGGTCGCCATATTTAATAACGTGTAGATAAATTAAACAACAGTGAATGTAGATTGGCTTTGTCGTTCATTCTTTCCCTATTTGAGCCCACTGTTGTAGTTGCGTTCTCACGTTAACTACTCTAGTTTTTAACTACGCCAACTCATGGTAGGGCTACAGAAGATGTTCGTGAAACGATCGGCCTCAACCTTACTTCATGGACGAAAATAAACCGTCACACGTCGGCGACTAATCTGTCGCTAATTCTTTGCTTTGGACCTGCCAAATGTATTAATAGATAACCTGTGTTATACCTGACCGGTTCAGATTCGATGTTGGTTTGTGGATTCGTTTCAGGGAGAAGTCTTTCTCGTCTTGCTTTACATATATACAAATGTGATCTTGTTTCTAAGGCATATATTGTTTGTAGGATTATTTTTGTGTGCGCTATTGGGAGATGTTAGACCAATTTCCAGTGGCTTTCGAGTAGTTTCAAGCATAATATTACATCTATTTATTTCAAAATTTCTTTCCTTTAGGCAGCTACCTAGTTTCCTTTAAAGTATCACATGAATTTTCATAAATACAGATAAAACTACACTACTGTTGCTATTGTTTTATAAAATTATAGGACACATGCAAGATATGCTATATCAAATTGAGTCTGGAAAAGAAAGCAATAGTTAATTTTCATGAAAAATTAACAGCTTTGTTCAACTTTTATTTTAAAGCACAAATATGTTTTATACTTAACACATGAAATTGATTTTACATGACAATATTAGACGGTATAAAAATGACAGGAATATAACCGTGTATAAAGCGTGTTTTGTGAAAAACATTCATTGGCAATAACTCAGCAATGAAATGCAAGTTTCAATTAGTTTTGAGACTGTCATTTCTTTTGTAATCTAGACTTTGAAGAGCGCAGTTGTTGTATTTTGTGCGACACTTCTCAAATTTGTTTTACTTTTAGGTGAAATCTAGACAAAAATTTTATTCGAAATCTTGTTTTACCTTCCAATTACTAGTTTTTAATTTTATTTAATCCTGCCAAATATATATTTCACTCGAACTATTGAATTGAACAAATACTCTTGTAGTGCTATTACTCAGTGTAACGTTTTTCTATAGATCTGTAGCTCGACCCTTGACCACTATCGACAACCGACAACCAGTTAGATATCGAAAAAAAATATTTAAATCTGATCAGCGCCTCTAGCGGGCTCCGTATTTTGGCTGTATATTCTAAATGTCAAACTCTCAATACTTGACAGTATTGACTTTAGAGAATTGCGCTACTGCACAATGGTATGACATAGTCATAGCATAAATGACTTTAGTCATAGGCGCTCGTTCACAACCAAGCGCAGTTAGGTTAGTTCGTATGTCTCGTTTTACTCCTACAAAATGTCAAATGGTGTTTCATTCAAAACCGCATGTCAATACCCAGTGACGTCATGAGGTCAATGTCCTCGCTCTCAGTTATTCTAAAAGAGTAGTTTCATAGGAAATATTGTCAGAATGCGGTCACACCTACTGTTGAGTGATGGCTGGCGGTCAGAACTGTTGCGTTTAATGCTAAATGTTGGTGATTTGGGCCGTTTACTCCGATGATGGTGAAGACTTTGATGTTTTTGGCATGCCGACTGTCGTTATGTTTGAATTAGGCATGGAGTTTTCTTTTGGCTTTGTGTCTGGCCACGTGTTGCAAAAACGTTATTGTCTTTTTACTTTTTACAAACCAGATTCGGTGTCTGGGATGTATCTACATTTTTTTTTGTCTTTTCTTCGAACTATTGTACTTGATATCTTCTCCTCGATCCTCCTTCATTGCTTAGTTAATTAACGCACATATGTAATTTTATTTAGACAATTTATGTGTATGGCTTTACACTCTACATTGTTGGTTGAAAATCATAATGTAACATAAAAATATTGGTAATCAACCGCAAGTCTTTTAAATTCGCTTTATTGAAAGCAAAACCAAAGCTTTAATAATAATATAACTTTATATAAGTATATCATTACTATAATTAGTATAGTGTTCCCATCTAGTTTACATACTCGCGTGTTAACCCTTTACGAGCTGGACAGCCTTGGTCACCTTGTTCAGTGCGTTGATGTCATTGCCTTCACGTTAGTACCTAGATCTAGGTCTTATTAGTACTCGTATGGGTTTACCTGGGTGTAAAGATTTTACGTTAGTTGTTGACTATGGTATCTAATAGTACGTGAATTTTAGGGGATTCTGAACCTACTTACCAAGACAGTATTTTTATTTTAAACTAGCTGACCCGCGCAACTTCGCTTGCGTCACATAAGAGAGAATGGGTCAAAAATGTTCCCCGTTTTTGTAACATTTTTTACTGGTACTCTGCTCCTATTGGTCGTAGCGTGATGATATATAGCCTATAGTCTTCCTCGATAAATGGGCTATCTAACACTGAAAGAATTTTTCAAATCGGACCAGTAGTTTCTGAGATTAGCGCGTTCAAACAAACAAACAAACAAACTCTTCAGCTTTATAATATTAGTATAGAAGTATAGATTTATTAATTTGCCATAAAGGCCTTCTCATAAGAAATTAAGCTTTTGGCCTCACTTCTTTAAAATAAGTAAGGTTTTTAGTGTATCGGACTCGAGTGTAGATTTTGTAATCATTTGAATTTGGCTTTATCCGCAGTCTTTTGGGAAAAACTTTCGTGGTGCTACTTTTTGTGATATTATTTTAATATGTTTTTGTTTATTTTCAGGTATTAACATAATCTTCAACTTCAACATAGTGTAAGTCACCTTACGAAAAAGATCGCTTATTCGCGGAAGTCGCGTTCTGAAACAATTGCTATTATAATTTTGTCAGGGGCTCCCTATTTATAATTTTTTAGTCACCCAATAAATCGAGGCTAGTAAGTGAAAAGTTTTAATATATTTCGAATGAGTTCAGATGAGGATATAAAAATGTTCAATATAATAAAATTTTCACAAAACCTCAAAACGTTTTTAACTAAAAAGTGTTAACATTTCATCGGTTCATTTTCGTGCAACTAATCAAAATCTTTCAGTCCGTCGTTAAACTGTTATATGAAGACTAGACTAAACGTCTAGGTTGTTACACAAAACATTGCCCTCGCTTCCCTGACGTGGACGAAGTAAACAGACTGAAATGTACACAAATCATATATTATATTAAGGTATTTGCAGTTCATAAGGTATACTATGTATAGGAGATCGGTCTGTAACTGTTGTGAAAGTTTACGTGAGTTGTTCGTCATCTCACTCGATCAGGGTAGATGGCTATGGCAATTTAATTTAAGTTTTTTTGTTGTTGTCAACTCGCACGACATGAAAACATTTGTCGTCTGGTACAAAAAGGAAGCTAAAATCCTGATATATTTCTAAACAACTGAGAAGCTTCTGAAGTATATTTTAAGTAAAGTTTAAATTAGTAGTTTAATTGTGTATGAGAATGAAACTAGCGAGACTTCTTTTCTCTCGCAATTCAACTATGTAAGACAGTTGACTGAGAAAAGTAGGTTTTCCAATTCCAATAATAATTACCTTAACGTTTCAGGTGTTTTTATAAATGCCGAAAAACGACCTACCTACTAACAATACAATTACCCTTTAAAACTATATAAACTGACATATTTTACCCAAATTTTAATCAGTATATGATTATTTCGTATGAATTTCCCCTTTCCTATCTCTTCAGTTTTAAAGTTTTTTTTACATTTAATGTTTGGCAAACCCATCATTAAAATCTTGTCCCTTTTTATAGACGTACAAATTCCAAAGCCAACACAGCAACAAACAATTTCACCAACAAAATAACCTATTCACCTATTCTTAAACAACACGAGTTCCCAGTAACACTGGCTACAAATACCAGTAGTTGTCCGTTTTAGTCTAGAACGTGACTGCGCCTGCTTCTAGCTCACGTTCTGAAAGGATATACGAAATGAACCCAAGTGCTTGTGTTACATTTTGTTTAGGAACACTATCGTTGTAATGTGGATTAGAATTTTGTTTGTAAGTTTGTAGAGATTATGATGGGATTCTATTAATACCAGAGTTACTAATTAGATGTAAAATTATATAACTATTTTGCCTATTTTAACTGAGATTTGTCTTTACTTGTATATTTTTAAACTAGGGCGTATCGTGATTGTTGTATAATATTTCTCAGTATAATTAAAATTAGTGATTCGTGTTAGTTCCCATGAAATATTACATAATTTATGTCGACTGCAACTCGTAGTAGGACTAATAACAAAGACAGTCGATCTTTGTTATTAGTCCTACGTTTCAAAAAGTATATTCATAATCTAGCTTCGATATAAGTAATAGTATATCGTTGGCAAAATTTCAATCTACAATGAGTCCCATTTCATCAAATGTTTCCACAACTCCTCTTTAAAATCCACGATTTAAGCTGAAAAGAAACCACTAAAATTATTGTTATATACTCTGCAGTCTTTATCAAAGAAATCTTGCCCTTCAAATCTGCACACACCTCGTTTCCAAGTACTACAGCATATAGGTATGTTATATGACCTAGCATCAACAATGGTGCTCAGATTTCTAGCTTATCCCGTCCGACCGGTCGCTGGCTATCTGCGTTTTGTGTGCTCTTGTTCTGATCGCGCCGTTTATACGTAGGCGTGAAGATATGTAGGGCTCCCTTTGTGAAGGTTTTGCTTCAGATAAAGTTGGTTGATGTTTTGTGAGTTAAGTTGTTTGTATTTATGTTATAAGTAGATTTAAATTGATGCTTTAGTCAGATATAAATGCTTGTTTTAAGGAATGAATAGTTGTTCTTCCTTTTATATCGGGCGTATTTCGGAAAAGACTTTGATATGGGAGTGCAATTATCTGAGCAAAAATGACTTCGGATGTATTGCTGGCTTTTCTACCAGGACTGGATAAATAATAAAGATATAGAGACTCTAATATCTTGAAGTTTTCATTGCATTAGCAGTTGGAAAGAAAGTATACAAAAACGAGATTCACTTAACGAGATTATTACCTTCTTAAACTTTTTCTGAGTTCTATTGTCAAAAGTTCAAAAGCTTGGTAATAAATCAGCATTTACTCTGCCGTGCATATTTGCCAACTTTTCAAAGAATAACTTGATAACTACTTACTGGAACTACTCCAAGAATAAGTCTTAAAAACATTTTTAAGTAATAACATACAAAATTTTGCCATTTTCACATGGGGTAGGCAGAGACTAAAGAACGGAACTTACTACGATTCTTACAAACTTTTATCATAGGACCCCAAACCGCACTTGTCCAGCGTGGTGAACTCAAGGTCTAACCCCTCCCTCGTTTGGGAGGAGACCCTTGCCTAGCAGAGGGACAATAATGGTTAAAAAAACCTTTTCATATCATATTTACAACCTTTTTTTTTTTTTTTTTTTCGTCAGGAAAATGCATTACTGCATGTCCCGCTCCAGGGAGGAAGCGGGGGTCTGTCGGGCTCTCCCGCCGGCTAGGCGTTCCGGCTTTAAATTTGGGCATACCGACTAAAAACCTGACGGTGTTCCTTCAATAGTCACCATAAAGTGGCCAGGACACGGTACCTCCAATTGGATACTCCGCGTCCCAGCCGATCATATTTACAACCTACGCGTCTAAGTTTAACTTAGTGATATACTAAGTATTATGAGGTTCTCTTCACTCCTAATAGTAACGGTAATATTCATTGTTGTGATATTACTAGTGAACAATCAATCATTTGATAATGACATACACATATTTTATAGCAGATGTTTTATATAAGTTTTTTGTTGATGCGAGATGAGTGATTGTCAATTATGTTCAAGCTTTTGCTGTCAAGGAAATTTGCTCCAACTAACACAGGTCTTTATTTTACAGTACGTTATCTACTTTACCTAAAGAATTAATTTATTCAATGCTTATTCGATCGTTTCTAAGACTTTTAACCGATAGTTGTGACCGTTAACTGCAACTAAACTATTTCTTTAACTTGGCGTTGCAACTTTTTCTTTGTAGTAGCATTTTAAGACTTGCATAAAATAAACAACGCAACCTACTGCATAGTATCCAGTTCTAAGCGAGAGTCGCTTAGAACTGGATGTATCTTCTCTATCGAATGGTATCAAAAACAGAAACACTATTATTTGTTAACACAGATCGTTTGTTATTTGACTGAAAATTTTGTATTTTGACCCGAAGAAGTTTCTCCAGGGTAAATATAAACACATATCTTTAAACACACACAGTCATCTGATTCCAAACTAAGCAGACCTTGTACTCAACCAGACAACTGATAGACATACCTATATACTTCTAAATATTTAAATAGAAGGTAAATACAACGTCTCAATATAATCCCATTACAAGTAGAGGTATATAGAACGTTGATCTGAACAAAACTTAAGTCCGCTATTGTGTCGTGTGTCTACGTGTTATGCGGACTAGTGAGCTTTTACACTCTCACGCGTTTGAGCTTTGAGGATTTAAACGATTTGCTACATGTTTCAGAAGTGTCGTTCTTTATAGCCGGTAGTACCGAGATAACATTTAACATTTTCTACAAACATAGTTTCTTTGGTTCCCGTCAGAGGCGCTGATCAGATTTTCATATATACAGATTTCACGATAGTCGATAGTCGAGAAGTCGTAGAAACGAATCGCGCTGCGCCCTCGTTATTACTCTTTCATTCTTTCTCTCTTCTATGCTATGAATCCTATATGATTGTGGTGTCAGCCTTCTTAATCTATCTCCTCCACTTTGCTTTATTTAACCTGGACATCGTCTTCGGAAACATCACACACACTCATATCTTTTTGCGCTACAGTTTTCCATCTTGTTTAAGACCATCTTCTGGATCTTCGACCGGGGAGTGAAAGCGGAAGAGCCTTGTATTCTACGTAGTCTACTAACATGGCTATCGTTATTAATATGACCTTTTAAACTCCTCTTAAGTTTCTATTCACCGTTACACAAACAATATTGTCACAATTCTTTCACACACGAGGACACACCCTACAATTTTGTTCTATACTTATGTACGGTAGATCTCAGACAATGAAACGTCTCCGTGTCGTATTGCGAACCGGCTGGACCGGATCAACACTCTTGTTTGTTTGTCTGTGTGTATGCGTGCGCTTAGATTCAGTCCAGAGGTGCTGCCTTTGAAGGTAAAAGGAATGTTATAAGGCGAATTAAGTCCTGGAGTTTTGTGTTATAGTGAAACAGGTTTCAAATTACTTTATCAGTGTTGGATTAGGATGAGGTGTTTGGACTAGGATTTCAAATATTTTAGGTTATTGAAAATATGTATTCATTAGTCTGAGCTATTGTAGAGTTGTACAGTTTTTTCCAAGAATTGAGTTGAATTTTAATTCCTAATACTCACCACACTATATAATTCATCGAGTGGCAGATATTTTGTCTAACTTTATTATAACCTTTTAGTCTCGTATTGCCTGTTTAGAATTCATCCTATTTCTATCGGTATGGAACCTAAGAATTGTCATGTACTTTATGTAATCTTTTCCGTATAATACTAATACTAAAATTCCTTCTATCTCAGCAACTGTACCACATACCCACTTAACTTAGAGACATGCAGTCCAGACCACACCTACGTATTCGATAGGACATTATCGTAAGAGCTAGCACTAAACATAGCACTAACAAAAATCACCTTTAAAACCCAAAAAATAAAGTTCACATTCCTCTAAAAATTTATCAAGAAAACTAAGTTAGGCATTTCTCTACGACTTTAGTTCTTATTTATAAAAATATAGAGTTGAAAATAAATTGCGGGTAGTCGAAGAAAAGTTGGCACAGGAAAAGTTCAAAGACCTTGGATACGCCATGCTGGCGTGCCGGCTTGCTAAGACGAACTTTTTGCGAATTTTTCTTTAACAATTTTACTAGTGACTGCAGTAAGCTGACTGCAAGGAAATTTTACTCATGCGTTTTAGCATGAAATATGGATAAATGACCCGTGGCGAGTTGGCATGTGGTTTTGTTATTTTACGAGCTACTTTAATTTACTTAAGTAGTGAATCAGATAAAGTGATTTCCGGAAAAACGCTTACAAAATTTATCGTCGATACTATAGTTTTGGATTCCAGAATGCAATATTGGAATTGATATTGAATAATTTATTCATTTAAATCTACTGTTGATAGTTATGAGAGTTATCTTAAATATTAGATAAATGTAAAGTTAACGAATGATAGTTTATGATAGTCAACTTTACTTTGGTTTAAGTAAAATCTACTATCATTGCCATACCATAAAAATAAGCATTAAGTTTTCAGTCAACGTAACTTAATTAAATCTCAATATGGGTGATCATAAATCGAAAACTAACCTATCTTCAAAATAAATTTGTCGAAAAACATGAAAAATGTCATTGCAAAAGGTATCACAAGGAAAACATCGAAATTATAATTAAAGAAGATTTTATATTCACCATAACAAGCCGGCACCGTTGTATAAAATCTCAATTGCAAACTAGCGCATACTATGCATATGTAGTGCTGTATTAACATCGGCTAAGTCCAACATCGCCGGACTATTAATAGATAACTATAAATATTCCTTAGGGATAGCTTAGATTATTGTAATAGCTTTTAAATTATTACCGGTCGTTAAAAGGATATACTGGCTATTAAGGATGAATTAAGTTATGATTGCTTTGGTAGAAAAACATCACAATTGATATACTAGAAGGTACAAATGTGTATTCTGCCATTTACAATGTTAATTTCATGTAATAAGCAAGATTATTGCTATATATCGGCGACGTTACGTTATTCCGGGATGCTGTTGATGAATGTTCTAAAATAAATTAGAAAAATCGAAGCCGAGACCTCGTGATCGGCAGTCGGGTACACCACCTAGACCACAGAGATAGGTTATAGAAACTTTTGATTAATATTTTATCTGCTAAAAGCTATGAACTCATCAATTTTGTAATGAAATAGATTTTGCGTTTTAGAAGCTAAACTTTGGACTGAAATTGACCTTGCATGTAGAGAGTGTAGACCTTAACAAATAATGTTCTTTTAGATCATTTCATTCTTTAAGTTTATGGCTACCTTTTTCCACTATATTACATCTGTTTTTGTAGCGCATCCCAACATCCTCTCCAACACAATCCATACACACATAATCTTCTCCCAAAGTTCATTACCATTAGTAATTAATAACACATGCTAATCTATATATCTTATAACAGCTTACTATGTATACATATTTTAACAACTAGTACATGAAGGGCTAGTTTCGTAGCCGAAAGTGGGAGTCGAACTTTAAAAAATTACAATATTTTTTTTAAGGAATAGCATTGTCATACAGCAGTCTATGAGACCTAAATGAGTTTATTCTAGACGGCCACCGTCATGATCTATAAAAGAATTTATAGTAGGGTTTAATCAGATTATATAAATCTTTCTATCACATAATATAAATCTTAGCTATAAAGTCATCATTGCATGCCCATATTACTTACAAACAATTTATGTTTAGACTACAGTTTACAGTTACCGCTGTAAATACTATTCATAAAAGCTTAATCGTTACTTCTGTCTCTTTTCCTCTTTGTCTAACGAGCCTATGTTAGAAAAGGATAGAAACTAATGCCTAGTTTGTGTAGAATGTTGCAAATATGCCTGTAACGGGACGAGTACTAAAATTTACGAAGTTTTTGATGTTAATTATTTTGTAAAGCTTGTATGTTTGTACAATGTTAAACCTTAGAAAGTTTTACTTCTACAAAATAATTTGTTGATATTTTTGAATTAATAATTTAAAGGTTTACAAAAGTTTTATGTCTAAAAGTTTAGAACTGCAAAAGTTTATAAACTTGTTACACGTACAAAAGTTTCAGCCTTACAGTCAGCCAGGACTGAAACTTTTTTATTTTATTTAAAACTGTAAAGTTTTGGAGGAATGTCAGTACTTAAACGGAAACGAAGTTTTTTGCATGCCTAAGAAATCGGCCAAATGCGAGTTGCGCTCTTATGTACTCTAATTTGTTTTTTTTAAATATTTGAAATACATCATCTTTAAAAAATTCTGTACATAACTCTAGCTTTTGATTGTGCTAAAGTCAGCGTTATTTGCGTTTTTTATGATTTTAACATTGCAATGATCTGACTGCCTCCGTGGCGCAATGGTTTAGGTCGCCACGCCGCTTTCATTGCGTCGGGAGGTCGTGGCTTCGATTCTCACATGTGCGATCCACAAATAATAATTGTATCGGGTCTAGTTGTACTTTGTGTCCGTTGTTTGTATGTTTGTTAAAGTCACCGCGACACAAAAGCAATTCTTAGTTCGGGAGTTGTCTTTTTAAAACACAAAAACGATACAAGACAGGAAATGAATCCCTACATCTTCCTACCAAACCTTTTTTATTTAATTAGTTCATGGTACTAACGGAAGTATACTCCCTTACAACAATCATCAACAGTATTATACTTGTTCTAAACGTTATTTATCCCAGGTAACAGTATCTCAACTAGGTCAGATGCTGCGTATCTGGTTAGCGTTTAACAAATTTGAGTTATGTTCACCGCCTAGCTGTTTCTCTTCCCACACGCGTCGTGAAAGTCTGTGTTCTGTACGGGAATTGTTATTTTACTTGTTAATTATCTTCTGGATAAGGTAACGACTGATCTGAATAATCCTTTATTTACAGTCAACATGAATCCAACACAATTGATAAAAGTTTGCAAAACTGAAATAAATCTTTATCAATTGTGTTGGTTTCATATTCAATTCGTTCAATGTTACCCAAATGATTCAAAGTTACCCAAATTGTCCTTACTTACTTTCTTTTATGTTCTTTCTTGTTGTTTATTTCTTTGTAATTGAATCAATTTATGTACAGCGAGATATTCATATTCGTATTTTTTTAATGTGCGATAGTATCTTTGGCCGTAAATCTGAGTTGTCCCATGTGAAGGGTTTTTTGCAGTTTTAAAGTGGTTGATATTGGTTTGGGAATATAATGTTTTCCAATATCGAACTGTAGATTGCTTGCTCATAAGATATTGTAGGCATATTATACACAATGTAACTAAGAAAAAAGGTTCTAAGGCGCTTTTAAGGTTGACATTGTAGTAAAAATATGTTCCTAAATCCTTTACTATGAACGAAACACGAATGACTAACACACTCAACACGTATCATCACAATGAACCAATTTAACAATTAGGAGCCAACAAATAGGTCACAGTCTGTTGCGTAGAGGTCGCCAATCAAGGGCACTGGGGCTATGGCCCTTCCACGAACGACAGAGACGGATGATTGACACACTGCCAAGAGTGAAAGAGATGCAACATGATTGTATCAGCTGATTTTGGAACTCTGGTATGGATGGTGAGCATTGATGGTAGAATGAAAGTATGGTACTAATTTGATGCAAATTGGTTACTTTGGTAAGTGCTTGTGGCTGAAATAATTGCTCGAGAAATTGTTCGTAAGGTATGATAAGAAAATGGAAGCTTAAAATATAACTGTACCATGATAGTAAACCCATGATTATGCTGCGTAGATAACGCTACCAATTACAGTCAGTTGTTGTCGCATGACTAAATCCATTGCTATTATTTTTGGACAATTAACTAAACTATGCACTAACTAGACTGTATTAGGTGACCAGAGTAATGACTCTCATCAAATTGTCTACTAACTAGATGTTATTTATTTCGGTTTGTAAGTG
The DNA here is from genome assembly GCF_050436995.1 of Anticarsia gemmatalis. NCBI lineage: Eukaryota > Metazoa > Arthropoda > Insecta > Lepidoptera > Erebidae > Anticarsia > Anticarsia gemmatalis. Next base: position 1,531,688 of record NC_134753.1, on the reverse strand, counting down.
CTTTTATTTTTTGAATAAGTTATGTTAAACTTAACATTGTGATACACTAACGTCCCGACCTGATTTCGCCGGGGGTCTTAATAAAATACAATGAATAATTAAACCTTCCCCGAGAGTAACTCTATCTATTGGTAAAAACCGCATGAAAATCCATTGGTTTCATTTTGAGTTTATCTTAAACAGGCAGAAAGCCTGGATGGCCAGACGTGGCCTGTGACTTCACAGGCTTAGTAAATTGGCTTAAGCTACTGTGATTAAGAATATAGCATAGAAAATTCAGGCAACCTTTCTCTTTTCCTCATCTATTGGCGTAGGCCTGTTTCTACTCTAGTATTGCGAAAGCCTTCGTGTAAACCATCAATAAACCGAAATTTTGCTATCTCATGTCTGATGTAACGTTACACATAATACTACACAAGTTACGTATCCAACTGTTGTTTGGTTCTGATACCGTGACTGTTGGCCATAAACAAAGGTTCAATGTACGCCTAAATGTTGTAGAACTAAACTTTGTTACTGGATATGGGTAAATGATTGTATGATTCTATTGGTGTTTTGGTGTACGTAGTTTTACTTATTTATGATGAAGAGTTATGGTAGTAGCTACATGTTTTTTTTCTGAAATCGCCAGGGTTTTTAGTACGTTGATATAATATAGTATTGGAGATTCCGTATGGTCAGTCTACAGTTAAATTGCATAGGTTCAGTCTACCTATGCAATTTAACATCCCATTATTCTAAGTACATTTTTTTTTAATTATTTTTATTAAAGACAACTCTCGCACTAAGAATTGCTATTGTGTCGCGGGGACTTTAACAAACATTCAAACAACGGACACGAAGAACAACCAGACCCGCAATGGACCCGACGCAATGGTAGCGGCGTGACGACCTAAACCACTGCAGAAAATGCGAAAAAGAATTTTCTAAACAGTTAGAAGAAGCTTCTTTCAAAAGTTTAGGAAATTGAAGAGCAACTTGGCGGACTTTAGTTTTAATTTGAACTTATTATGCGAACGCTAACTATACGTTTCATCATTAAATAATCATTTGTAATGTAGGCAGTATAGTGGGTTTATAACTTTAGCCACTGGCCCTTAAAATCTAGTCACTGAACTTCAAACACCAGTTCCGTTATAACAGCATGTTCGTAGTTTCCGCAGTCGTAGAGAATAACTTTACGAGTACAATGCGCTGTTAACATTGACAGAGACTTCAGTAATGAAATGTCTAGCGTTTGGATTTGGGCACTCATCCAACTATCTCCAAACCGCATTGTGATTGTGTTGGGTGGAACTTGGATTAAAATTCTGTATGTTTAGTTTAAGAAATTTTGCTTAGGTTAGTGCTATATTTTTATTATTTCTGTATCATAACTGACTTCGGGCTGCTAAAACAATTTTGACTCTTAAGTTGACCACATACGATAAAGAAAATCAACTGCATATTAAGCCCCAAAGGCTCTTTTCTGGATATTTCCAAATGACAGTCGTTCGTTGTCCATTACAGTCCAGGCTTGAAGTAGATACCATGAAAAAGTTATAACCTGTTATTGTATATTCTTCCAAAGTTAGAAAAGTGTCATGCCTGGAATCATCTAATGTTAAGTGCGTAAACTACTCTACTTTAATATAAACTACTTTTTGCCCTTTCAAGAATTGTTTAAAGGAATCGCAAGCTTTCGACATTTCACTTAAACTTTTCTCTTCAGTTAGTGCAAATGAATACATTGAATTTAATTAATTGATATAAGTGTCTTACTGTTAACATATTTCGAGTGAAGTTGGCGTACAAACATAGAGATTTTTCGACTTTAGTTTAAGCGTTTTGGAAATACCAGTGCGGTTGTTATAAACAGGGTTCGAACACGCCACATGCAGTGCGGTTAATTGCTGATATTACTACAAATGCATCAAAAAGCCGGTTACCTCCAGTTTCTGAGGTACATTCAGCGGTAGTTTATCTATTCGATAGCGTTAAAACTCATATAAAAACGCTATTGAATAGATAAACTACACACTACAACAATTTGGAATTGACTACATGACTTACTCCCGATTTCTGAGTACATTTAGCGGTAGTTTATCTATTCGATAGCGTTTTTTATATGAGTTTTGAAGTCATGTAGTCATGTCCAAATTGTTTTGGATTCAGGTGCTATTTATCATCATGCAAATCAAACATTTGCCTCAATGAACGACTATAATTGTGTTCATAATTGTTGCTTGAAAAGGAAAATTATGTATTTATTTGTCATTATTACTGTCTGTTCGGGATAACTTTAGTCCAAAAAATATTTAATTACAAATGCATTATTATCTATGCAGTGATAGCCGAGTATAAGTTGGTGGAGGAAAACATCGTGATGAAAACCTACCCATTCCTCGATCGGGAGGATATTAGACCCTTTCACACAATGGGACAGAAGGACAGAGTAAAAAAAAGTGGCTTAAAAACATTAACAGTAGAGTAAGTGCTAGAGGTTAACCTTAAAGTTTACTCTTAGCAAAAACAGTTTAACTTATCCAACGATGATACATAGTTTAGTTTACGGTTATCTTAACTAAAGTTAGTTCACTTCCTTATCAATCATGCAAAACAACTACAAAACTATTGTGCAATATCATAATAAACTATCTTAAAGTTATCGCCAATTAAACAAAGTTAAACACATTGTATCTACACAGAAGCGTTTGATAATATCTAAATATATCTCTCATAATTGGTGACTTAATAACGTTACGTCACGCTCATTATCACCGCACTGATAACAACAATACACGTACGTAACTATGTGTTTAAATATACTACAAAACATACAAATAAAATGTGATTGATGACTCTTAATTTCCTAGCAGTGAAAGAATGGTAACTTAAATAGAATAAGTACAATTAAATTTCCCTTCTTATTCCGGTATCGTTAAAATTTCCCCCAATTTTTCCGGCAACATCAAAGCCTGTCTGTCGAAAGCACCCCAAAGCTTGCCGGCATCGTCTAGGCGATGTCTACAAGCACACGTGGGCGCGCACCGCGCATGCGCAACACTGAGCCTCCAACTTAACGGCTAGTATCGAGCGAGCCTCCGTGCGGAGAGGTCATGTCGCAATGTCGGACGGCCGCGACTCCCCGTCGCATAGCGGTCTTCGAGACCGCGTCTCTTTCTTCGAGAAAGTATGGAGTGGACAATCTAGCAATGACACAGTGGACGCTACCACTGATGTAGATGAAATAGAACGACGTATAGAGCAGCGTAAACGGCGCCCTGAGTCGCCCAAAATCGAAGTTAAACTCAAACATACTCGTGACACAGAATCCCCTACGAAGTCATTTGAATCGAATTTTCCTAACTTGAAGTTAAGGCATGTGGAGCCCGTCGAAGAGATGGAGCGGTTCGAGCGGCAGGTCGAGGAGGGCGACCTGGCCGCTGGAGTCCGCTTCGTGAAGTTCGAGCGGGTGGTGAAGAGGACTGTGACTGAGACGCGTAGTGAGGAGCGGGCGGAGTCGCCCCAGCACGAGTGGTACTCAGAGTATAAACAACAGACTTGGCAGACTGCCCCCAGGAAGGATTACCTGAGGAGCAAATCGGAATATGACTCCCACATCGCTGAAATTCGCGGTGAGTTTACGTACAGGAAATGTTTTGATATGATAGGGAAATATAGCGTTATAATAACTTAGGTACAGTAATAACATATCGAGGTAAAATGAAATGTTCTGTGACATGACATGTGTAAACATAAATAGAATGTCAATCAATTATTTCAGAAATCGATAGAATATCTAAAAAAAATAGACACGCAGGACGACTATTTCTTTTATTGCTTTTTTGGTCGAAACAGTGTAATTTATCTAAAAATTATACACGTTATCTAATAACAAATACTTTACCATGTAAGGCATTAGACATTCGTTCTTGAAGCCGGTAAATGTCAAAAGTACGCTACGGCCTTGACAGTCGCCGGTAGTAAACAAGTTGATTTGGTATTCTAATTTTAGTATACACAAAAGTGCGAACAAAACGGCTAGATTTTTACCTTAAAGTGACTATTGTGGATGAAATGATGTCATCGGTAATAAATTCTTGGTAAGGGCAAGACTGGTTGGATATAAAGTAAAAATCTTTTTATAGTTGGATAGGTTTTCAATGCAAATATGCATCGCAATGGTGGCTTATCTACTAAGAATGAAGACGGAATTTACGATTTAAAATATATACGTGTTGAAGCGTATTTTATCCAGCGCTTGTAGGACTAATAAAAAGTGATTAAGGTGATTCGTTGTCAAGGTTTTTTTAAGTAATCGGTTAATATCTTCTTTCATACGGCCTTGGCTAGGTCCGGATGTTTTGTGCTATACGTAATCTTTTAGCATAACAATACAGATATTTGTCGTGGATATTTCTACAGGTTCTAATTGGAATACCATACAACCATTACTTGTGTATTTTAGACCCATATTTATCTCAGATTTGCGTTCCTTCAGTTAGTTATAATTTTGTAAGGATACTCTGGTAAAATCAGTATTTTTCGTATTGCTTCTTATAATCTTCTTCGGATCTCTGACTTTGCTGGGAATTCGTTCTATATGTGCATTCCCATCAATGGTGCAATGGGTGGGGCCCACATCTGCAACGAAACTACAGCAAGCCGTACTGAACCTTAAGTTTTAGATTATATGGTTTAAAATGTATTTCCTTTTAGACCTGATTAGATCATAAAATATTTACGAAAGCTACAGTGGTAACACTTTAAGTTTCTTCGTATTTCTGCTAGGCAGTAAGTTTGAAGTTATAGTAAGCTTTATTACTAAAAATAGATTATTATTCATTGATATAGTCATGCTTCATTTATCTTACAAATCAAAATAAAATGTGCCAGCAGTGCTTACTCAAGTTGAAAATGTCTTTCGTGCGGTTGGTGGTTAACGTTATGGCAGAGAGCTCTTTAAGTATAATAGTTTTCTTATTTTAACATTAAACTTAGATAAAGTCATCTGCTGTCAGGCCGTGAAAGACACGCCCTAGAAAGACATACACAATCATACTGACAACGTCTTGCAAAAAGGTTAGGTGCGTAGCACTCGTAACTGGCGGTCTTGTATGACAAGATAATCAGGCCGAAGGCTATTCATATTTTTATCTAAAAAAATCCCCCTTATTGGAAGTCCTACTCCCAGTCACACATCAAGTATTTCTTCCCAATCAACGGTTTTTGCAAATAAAGAAACTTAAGTTCAAGGTTTGTCTTGAAGGTGCTTTATACGTGTTCTGAATTTTGGACATTTTTACTTAGAACATTATTCCGTGGTCACGCTTTTTTATTATGTGCATTTTAGATCCAGTAGAAGGTGACAGAACTATTGATTGCTGTAAATGTGACATAACATGATGAATACCAAGTGTGATTACGGTATCATCAGACTTGGCTTGAAGGCATTTCTAAGAATGTTTTAAGAATTAACGTATATTGCTTTTGAAATTGTCACATGCGGATCTTGCAGTTTTCTGTGTTTAATCTCGTAGTTATAATAATGACGTATAATCCCAACGTCTTCTTATAGATACGATACCTTGCAATTTAGTACTATAAAGGCTGTCTCAAAGCTCAACGTCAAGCGGAAACGAAGTGACAGGATTGATTGTGGCCATTATAAGAAAAGTTTGAAAAAAAATTTACGCATCTAATGCAGTTTGAAAATTATAGGCGTTTATAAAAAACCTAGATATTTGGTCAAGTTGACGTTCTGGGACAACCTGTATGTACAAACCGCGATAGTTTAAAAACTTGAATATGTTATTATTTAAGTATCAAACAAGAGAATTAATTATATTATTTTAACGTTTTTAGATATATTGTCAGCATCCAGGAAGTCAGTTAAAATTGGTTCTGCAATGCATTAACAAAACAGTCGGCATTTGAATAGAATTTGGTATCTATTCTAAGTATGGCCGTCCCAAGGTTTCTGTATGCAAAGTTTATTATGTTCCACTAGCTCTTTACCGTCTGCGTGGTCAATAGTTATATGTTTTACTAGCTTTCCACCCTCTGCTTCAACCGAATAGAATTTCACCTTCTTCGGGTGAGAATTTTCAAAAATCCTCTCTTAGTGCTCCTCTAATATGTCCTAAGGAATCTTCACACCAAATTTCAACCTTCTTAACGCTTAATAGTTTCGCCTGAGTGTTGTCCATCAGTCAGTAAAAGAAGAGTTTTTTATATTTTAATTGATTACAGCTTAATTTTTGTTACCGTGTTATTTCCGGGATAACACTATCCTATGTCCTTTTTCGCTAACTATTTATCTTTGCGGAACATTTCATGCAAATCAATTCAGTGGTTTAGGAATGAAAATGAGACAGACAGATTTACCTACATTCACATTTATAATATACTAGCTGACCCGCGCAACTTCGCTTGCGTCACCTAAGAGAATGGGTCAAAATTTTCCCCGTTTTTGTAACATTTTTCGTTGCTACTCCGCTCCTTATGACCGTAGCGTGATGTTATATAGCCTATAGCCTTCCTCGATAAATGGGCTATCTAACACTGAAAGAATTTTTCAAATCGGACCAGTAGTTCCTGAGATTAGCGCGTTCAAACAAACAAACAAACAAACAAACTCTTCAGCTTTATAATATTAGTATAGATTAGTAAGGATTAAACGTCAACTTTCAAGCTACTTTCATTATCCAGTATTTCTTACATCCGCTGTTCTAGTTTCTCCTCTATTAGATTCGTCTCGGATTATAATGTAATTAGGTATAGTTAGACACATCAATCTTCGTTGCAGGCGGTCCGATCCGAGTTTAAGAAAGTAAGGCTTTACATTTTGATGAGTATTCACCTGAATGGTGTGGTGTTTCTAGGTACACGCTTCACTCTTTCTTGTTGAGTTTTCTTGACAAATTAAGTGCTGCTTAGATTTGTGCTTCTCTATATATACCTAGTTAGAAGAATATAATCACGATTTAAATTCACTTCTCGCTTATTTTTTTTATAAAATTTGCAACCAATGCAGAAATTAAATATGATATTTCACATGTAGATCTTAATACGTCTATAACCTCGAGTGAATCTCAATTTGGTAACATTCAAACAGCTGATTCAAACATAACCTTGGAAATTAGAATCTACTATCACCAAAACACTAATAAATATTTTGCAATGAATCGTAACAGGATTTCGAACATCAGTATGTAACCATCCATAAATATTTCTAAAATATCCTTACATGTTTTAAAAATGGTTTAATTTATAAATTGGTTGAGGGCATGTAAAGTCTCCGACCCGCACTTGACCAGCGTGGTGGACTAAAGACCTAACCCCTCCCTCGTTCTGGACGAGACCTTTACCCAGCAGTGGGACGGCATGCCTTAAAAACTGTTTAATACATTTGTTGAGGGCATGCGATGGTCCTGACCCGCACTTGCCAGCGAGGTAGACTCAACGCGTAACTTCTCCCTCGATCTGGCCAAGACCTTTACCTAGCAGTAGGACAGTGACGGGTTAAAATAGAGTCTGTCAGTTCGTAAAACTAATTATGTACAAGAGATTAAATTCCTTTGCAATTTTTTATAAAATATGTCATTCTATCTTATCAGCTGCTAGAGGTATTAGCGCAATGATAAATATTGCACTTGGATTCTAATTGATTTCAACTTGTTTATAGAGTTTTTTGTTGATATGTGTTGTTGTAAATATTTTCGTATCGAGATTGATTGTATTTTGAAGGCTATGATTTTTTTATTTGGGTTAAATGATGATAATATTTTTTTTATTTTAACTTGATTATTAGCTGTGCTGGTAGGTTTAATAGTTGAAAAGTGAATAAAAAAGCTTTGGGTATGAAGTAAGGTTCTAAAATGGGTCAAATAAATTCACTTGCATTTAATTCTTTAGGTATCTAAATATAAAAAAATTGTAATGCACAAATGATGAAAAATCACTTGCTGAATTAATTTTAAAATTTATCAAACTCAGAAGAAGCCATAATTATCAATATAAAAGTCTACAGCAAAATTATAGAGTCCTGTAAAGAAAACATAGTTAACCACTTACAATTCTCAAGAGCTCTTGATTAAAAACGTGCTTGTATTACATAAAATAATGATAAAGTAAGAATGCTTGGGAGTATTATATTCGAAGGATACAAGTTGTCATCAGTGCTATTAATATTGTACCTGAAATGTAGACATAATGCTATGAACAAAAGTAAATGAAAGTCTTATATGACGTGTGTTAGACTTAAGTTATAGGGATTTGCTTTGAAAAATTGTTGTTATATGTATGCTTAGAACAGTACAGTAGTATTGCAGAAGCGAAACAAGTCCTATGGCTTATAAATGAAATAATATCTTTGTGTTTTGATCCTCATCGAATATTATTATACTGTTGTATTCATAATCTGTTTCCAAGATCCTTCTGTTATATGATGAAGATGGGGTAATATTGGAGTGGATGTTTCGAAAAGAACAAATGGTTCTTGTTTGATGTACTTATTATTTGTTACTGTATATGTTACTGTAAAAGCCCGAACTGTGGTAAATCCTAAGATTTTCCGGTAAAACCTAAGATTTACCAACTCTCAATGGTAAAAGTCCGAACAAGCCAGAGTTTAAAAACTATGTTACGATATATAAAAAAATCCTCCTTCATAACTATGTTTATAACTATTTCACGGTATAATTATATACTGTGACATAGTTATAAAGAAGGAATTTTGGGCATAGCGACATGGGTAGGTTAGGTTAGAAGGCTAAGGTGGGAGCGAGCGAAGCGAAGCTCCCACCTTAGCCTTCGTGGTTATTTTTTTTTAACCACCCAGAAGGAGGAGCCCCGCTTCGCGGGGCTCCGGCGACATCTCGATATCATCAAGTGAATATAGGTAAAAGTTCGAAATAAAAGTATTGTTCGGACTTTTACCATTGCGAGTTGGTAAATCTTAGGTTATACCGGAAAATCTTAGGAGTTACCACCGTTCGGGCTTTTACAGTAACATATACACCGTTTTCTCTGCACAATATTAATTAACAATGATTTAATTGATCACAACATCGTGCACCATAAAATGCAGATTTATGTTAATTTGCCTACATAGATGTATGTTTCCGAGAAAATGCTCAACAAACTAGTTGAATGAGTGTGACGTAAGGCTTGTGTAATTGTGTATTAAAATCGTAGTGATGTCATTGTCGCTTCGTAAATTAGCGCTCAGCTGAATAACAAGTGCTCTGGGTTTTGATACATCCGTTACTTTAGATTAAACTGTTTTGTCACTTCAGTTAGATTATTTTTAAACGGCTGTAGAGTGTAGAGTATATATAGTATATATCGCAGTGGTTATAGTCGCCCCACCGCTAACCATTGCGTCAAGAGGTCGTGGGTTCGATTCCCGCCTGGAACAAATATAATTTGTGCGATCCATAAGTAGTTGTTTTGGGTCTGGTTGTCCTTTGTGTCCATTTTTCGTAAGTTTGTAAAAGTGCCCGCGCCTCAAGTGTTGCTATTAGTGGGAGAATTGTAAAAAAATGTGTGTATTTTTTTCTATATTCAGGACATGAGAAAATATTCTTTAGTTTTCTTTAACATCCGTAAATACTCACATATTTTTAGGCACTGTCACTTTTGTGGGTCTAATATTTATATTACTCATGCAGGTAGCTTTTTTCATGCAGAACTATAAATATGATACCATTTAATGTAAACGGCGGACAACTTATTGCATTCAGTAATGTACGATATGTTATAAAAACTTTGAAACTTTCTTCTTCGATATTATTTATCATTTTTGAAAGGTGCACGATTGTGAAAGCAAACATCATTATGTTTGTCGTATCTCCAGTTATGTGCAATTTTCCTACCGATTACTTCTACGTTACAAGTGTCGTGATTATCTAATCATTTATTTATTTACTTGTACTTGAATTTATTCTCAAAGTTGTTATCTGTTCTGATAAGATATCTAGATACTTGTTCTGGTGACCTTAATTGAATGCATTTAGTCTCTTTCTGTCCTTGAAGTTTAATCTTAATTTCTGACCGTAAAAGTTAATTATTCTTTTCTTTTAATTTATGGGTTGGCGTTTGAATAACGCTCTTTTATAGTAATGGTCTGATCTTTAACTCGATTTAAATAATAAAAATTTCTAGCTATCTTCTAGCTACACAGAATTATGTTTGACTGTACCTACTCGTACGATACAAATTGTTAGGTCCGCTGTTAAGTGCTATAGGAATAATATCTTGTAATTAATATTAGCTGATTCAAAGATTGGTTGTATTAAGCTAGGGAGATTACATCGCAAGTATATAGCAGTACTTATAATAGTTAAAAGAACTAGTAAATCTTATTTGAGGAGTCGATTGATTTACAATCTACAAATAGATCAAAGAAATAACGAATCTTTCTAATTATATGCATCTGTTAACCTGCTCCTCATTTAATGTGGCACATCGCCATATTCGCTTGTCAAATGAACTGATGACCCGTCATGTGATAATTACAAATTTGTATGTTTGGTTCTTAAGGTCTTATTGTTTTATAGTTGACGTATATGTGTAAGTTCGTGAAAGGTGAGATACTGTGTCTTTGTAAGGCTTTTTAGGGTTGGAAATGTTTTGTGTGGAAGTGGGCTTTTGTAATGTTTATGCTTGAAGTCTTAAGTATATAGTAATGTGTTGATTCTTTTCAATTACTATCATTGTATCTGTGTCTCTCTATTTTATTTCCGAAGAGAATTTCGGCTTTGCTAAAAATCTTTGTTTGTGATATTGCTCCTTACTATGAATCGGCTAAAACAAAATTTAAAGAAAATTTGGAACACGTTTTGGTACCGTAATATTGATACTACTAGTCTCAACTATCAATATAAACCGATTTTCCAACAGGCAGAATCGTGAAGTGAACCGTAGTAGTAAATCTAATGAAGCAGTTTCTCACAGCACTGAAGGACAAACATCTCGTAAACTTGTGTGTATCAGTACATTGTATTGAGATAACGTGGCTGTACGTAATTATATGTGTTGTATAGTTTTATTCCTCGTAATTACATGTTGATTACTTCTTAATGAATTGGTTGGTTAACGTTTTATTGTTCGTTGTGCAAGTCGCTTTTGGAAAACACTTTTTCAGTCTTACGCTTTTATTTTAACGTTGATTCAAAGGTAACGAACTTAAGCAAAAAAAAGTTCGATGTTTCATACTGCTTTTGTATGTTCATACTTCAACATCGTCCACATAAAAAGGACCACAAAAGTATCTAGGAATATAATAAAAAATCGATAGATACATATATCTACAGCATTACTACAGTTTCTGTTGTACCTTTTTATTATTCTTCTATTGTCATTACACTTATATTAAAGTTTTAATTGATATTTTCTTCTTAATATCTTTGATTATACTTTGATCCATCTGTTTTCAGATATATCCAATTAAACTCAATACTGATGAATGTGTTTCAATCAATTTTATCTTCAGCTTCAAAGTTGGTTGTGTATTAATCAAACAGACAATTCCCTTTACTACTTATTGGATGGATTAACTTCGGACCATTATCCTTTAAAAGGGATTATTTATTACCCTTTCTAAATAGTTGCCTACAAAATGATAGTTAGTCTTTAATGTAATGGATTACATTTTTGAAATCTGTTTTAGACTCGTATGCTAAAGTGTGAGTTTATGGGATAGTACGGTAGTACCCCTTCTAAAATTCAAACATTGTTATTGTACCAAGTTTATCATTTAGGTTAAAATAAATAGGTATATAATAGCTGACATCACTGAAAAATTATTGTTTATCGAACTAATATACAAAAATAATAATAAAATATCTACAGGGAAGGAGAGCATCTTTAAATTACCGTATCTTTCTTAAGAATCGATTACAATCAAATATGTTATTTAAAGGTTAGATGTCCTGCATAGATAGACAGACAAACATAAAACTTATATAGATACAAAACTAGTTTTATGTTTTTATGACCTTTTTTATGCCATAAAGGTACTATTTACTTGTAAGATCTTATATACCTACATTTTGATTTAATTCGAGTACAATATTATTCTTTTTTAACCTGTTACTGTCCTACTGCAGGGCAAGGGTCTTCTCCCAAACTAGGGAGGGGTTAGGCATTGAGTTCGCCACGCTGACCGAGTGTGGGTTCAGTAATTACCATATAAATCTTAATCAAGTACTTCGCACCCGTGACCTATATTCACAAATGAAAAGCAAATCATATGGCGTTTGTAACCGTCATGTGCGCGCGCGCATCGCAGGTGTGATTCGACGCACCGTTCTGCGTTAGGCTCGCTATGAGTCATATGTTTGATCGGACATAGTTCAAATAGCTATTGTGGCGATTCATTTCTCCTTTGAAATGTTTACCTGTTTCGCTAATTTTAGGTACCTATTATGAATACTTTAGCCAACTTTTGAGATAGTTAGAATGTGAGGCCATCTAGATATTTTCAAGTAATATCTCCAGATTAAGCAAGTTAAGGCTTGTTTTCCTTTCAAGAAAGTTTTCTCAGTGCACTACTTATGTCAGTTCTCTAACAGTATTTTCGAGAAAAAATCATAAAAATTTTAAACATACTTAAAGTAAATGCCAGTGAAGATAAAAAGCTAACTTATATTATCAGTTTGTAATCGAAACCTCGTAAATAGTCGTCGTAACGCTTTGTCCTAATAAAATCAATATTCACACAAAAATAAAATACTAAAGTATTTACTGTTTTGTTTTGATGTTTCACGCTGATCTCATGAACATATTATTATAGAATGGAATATTTCTTATACCTACCTACATACCCGATAACCTGAGACTGGCATTTGACAACATTTATCATGTAATAACAATGCCAAAACCAGCGCTCTCATATCTGCGGCCCACGCTAGCTGCATGCTCATAAATATTATGCATTTTTGCTTTTATTTTGACAAGCTGATGTAGACTTAACCTTCAGGTTTTATGCCATAAGTTATGGGTGTTCTACAGGGTATGATTATAGTGCCTGTTATGATACGATGGTGGTAACGTATCATTTTATAGTGACTTTTAAATTGATGTAATAATTTTCTTGTGCTACTCTTATCAGGTTTACAATTTACACGTAGTTATAATGTCTTGGTGTAATCATTTTTGCAAAAAGATACATAGTTGTTTGATGGATTTTTGAACTGTGTAATAGTTGAAAATGTCGGAAATTCTTTACGTGACGCCAAAGTAACGGGAAGAAGAATAACATCATTATAGCAACAATCAATTCTGTTCAAGCGCATCAATGTATGATAGGAAGTCTAACCATCCATCGTTACAAAATCACATCCTATCTAAAACGATTGACACTAAATCACCATAATCAGAAGCGTGGTGACCACATAATGGCCAATAGCGTGTAATGTCCCATTTTACGTGGCGAGATGGCCACTGGCCCCAATGGAGCGTATCGCGTAACACATAACCGCAACTATCGGTGCGTTGGCTCTGTTCACGGCTGTAAACTTGGACACGTGATGTGGTGGGGCTAGGGTTGACTGAAAATTGTGGATAACTAAGTTCGTAAGCACAAAAGTAGTCTTAAATTCATAGCTTTAAATGGGAAAATAAAAATCTTTTAAGAGACACCAGAATCATTCAGTAAAATAAAAAAATGCTACATAGAAGTCACGTTTAGTGTATGTGTAATAAGGTTACTTAAAATTATGAGATCTTCAACTGAATTAAACATTCCTAGATGAATAACTAAACAGCGACGGTTATTGATTATCAGCTTATTGCATCGACAAAAATGTGATTCTTCCATTTTAAAAAATGACATACTTACTCATAATTAAATTTGTAACTGATACAAATGAAATCTAGCCCAGTTACACTATGATCTGCTGGAGAAAATATATTATGTCCTTTTCCTGTGCTAGCCCTATTGTATATTACGTTAAGTGTTACGTCGATATTATTATAATTACAAGATGTTATGGTCTGGACGCGTTACATAAAACACATCTCGTGCCAAATAGGATTATCGTATATTTACCGACCGCTGCCCACGTACATTATTAACTTGATCCTTTTAATCTATACTAATATTATAAAGCTGAAGAGTTTGTTTGTTTGTTTGTTTGTTTGTTTGTTTGAACGCGCTAATCTCAGGAACTACTGCTCCGATTTGAAAAATTCTTTCAGTGTTAGATAGACCATTTATCGAGGAAGGTTATAGGCTATATATCATCTCGGTACGACCAATAGGAGCAGAGTAGCAATAAAAAATGTTACAAAAACGGGGAAAATTTTGATCCATTTTCTTATGTGACGCAAGCGAAGTTGCGCGGGACAGCTAGTGAAATATATTTTTGTACAGAATTGATTGTACTCGTATGTCAAATTAAATAGTGAATTTATTATCATTTTGGGAGGTAATATTTATGTTGTTTAATGGTTCAGCATTATCTGTCATTTGGCAAAGACAACTAATCTCTTCTAATCATCTATTATCTAAATATCTTTGTTAATTATTTTGACTACGATAAATTAAAATTGTTGTCATAAACTATAAGTATTTATTTTGTCTTGGCGCCTTCGGAAAGCACTCTTCAAATATGTATGTACATAATATCACGCCTATTTCTGATAGGCAGAGACACAGAACGCCAATTGGTAAGATCCTTACGAACTTCCTTTGCTTCATTCGGATCCATACATCTTGTCATACAGGACCGCCAGTTACGAGTACAATGCAGCTGACCTTATAAATAATCCATCCCTCTTTATCATTTTTTTATGGATTATATTTGATGAATTCATTTTTGTATGTTTGTAAATCACATTTTTCAGTCCTAAATATTTCCTATCCCATTGGCACCGTTCAGCAAACTTATTATAATTTCTATAACTACATCCTCATTTATAATAAAAAAACAAATCGACATCATGTAGTAAAGTAATGAACGAGGTTATAAACCTATTTATAACTTTATAGTTCGTCGTTGCAGCTCGTAAATAACTACTCTTGTTTTATTTATCTACTGTGGGTAAATAACAACAACTCACAATGTTTAACTATAGCGTTTTATATGTTTAAAGGTAGACTTTGATCGATGTATTATACACATTATCGAAACTTATTCCTTGTTGTATAAATAAATATCTGCTTATTACTTTAGTGGATACGCTTTCTTTCCACTTTATATCCCAAAAAAAGTATAAGTCTAATATCTGTCAACTACCTTAACATTTTCCATCATAAGAGTGTAGTTACAGATTTACGGGAATTAGGATTTCACTCAAACTACCTGACCGATTAAAAAAGTTATTGTTCTTCTATTTGACTTAAATGTCTTTGACAGAAAAAAGACATACAAAACAGAAAATGGGGATAGCTGGAATAATATTGGTGAGACTTTTGCCCAGTAGTGAGAGAACGACAATTTAGTCTTTTAGAGTATACAGCAGTTAACAGCACAAACATACGAAACAATGCAAGGCATAATCGTGCCCATACTGACACCGGCTTTTAATAAAGTAAAGGAAATTACAGTTTTTGTCTGTACTGTTACATGTGCTCTAGACTCTATTTCTCTTGATATAAACATATAGTTAGACTGACATTAGGTAAGATACCTAATAAAATGTTATCTAGTCTTTAAAAAGGCAAAACAGGATATGTTTGTAAGAAATTGACTTTATAAGATGACGTAAGCTTCTTATGAGACACAAGTATATGGCTTAAAGTATCAAATAACGTTAACGAAGAATTTCAGTGAAACGAGGTTACAAAATGTCATACCTATATACTAAATTCTTACAAGTTAAAGTAACAATGCTACGATTCTTGGAATATAGTGTTTGATCAAATGCTTGCTGGATTTTTTATCGTCTGCCTAAAATGATCTATACTTATGAGATGAATGCGAAACTCTGTCTGTCTGTCTGTTTCGCTGCTACGAATACACCGCTGAACCGATTTTCATAAAAGTGGGGTTTAATTAATTTGCATCTTCAAATCTGGGGTTCAAATATTAGCAAATTATTTCTTCAAAATCAACCCGTGAAAATTCTTCATATTTCTAAAAAACCCGGTTGCTCACTTCTGCTAGTATTATAGAATAAGTGATCAATGCGACCATCAAGATGTCTTAGAATATTAAACTCAAGTTTCCCACAATAGTGAACATTTCCATGCAAACTCACCGACATTGGCACCCGTTAATGAAATGATGTCATTCACTCGTGATCAACCAACTAGCGCTCAGCGGTTATCGCAGCGACCTCTTTGTACCGAGAACCGAAATAAGTCATCTGTCTCACTAAAATATCTACTTGTAGTATCGTATGTATGTTGTAATGTGTTTAATTCATGTTTATAATTATGTACATAGATGTTTTGTTTTGAAATTTTGTTTAATCATTTATCTAGTGTCAAAATGACTGAGATGATCAAATTGTTTTCATAGTCATTATTTTTGTACGTCACGTTAAACTTCTTGGGTGTAAACTTAGGTGTACTTACTTTACCTGCGCCTGAGAATGAAGGTTT